>NW_027326412.1:0-300000 GCF_048164855.1 Canis lupus baileyi | reverse complement strand
TAGAGAATTAACACCAAAACTCATCAAATTCTTCCCCAAATTTGAAGAGCAAGGAATACTTCCAAGCTCATTCTGAGGCCAACATTCCTCTGATAGCAAAGCAAAACAAGATACTACAAGAAAACTATAGACCAATATGCCTGAAGAACAGTAATTTTAAAATCCTTTTAAAATACTAGCAAACTGAGTTGAATGGCACATTTAAAGGATTACACACCATTACCAAGTTGAATTTATCCTACGGATGTAAGGATGGTTCATCATACAAAATGTGATATATCATGTTATCTGAATGAAGAACAAAACCACATGATCATCTCAATCCATTTGACTAATTAAATACCTTTCACAATTAAAGCAATAAACTAGCAATAGAAGGAAACTATCTCAATATATAAAGGCCATATATAAAAAGTTCACAGCTAACATCATACTCCATGCTCAAAGACTGAAAGCTTTTCCTCGAAGATGAACAAAGTATTGATGTTCACCCTCACTACCGCTATTCAAGAGAGCACTAGAAGTAAAAATTTCTTTGCAATTTGGCAAGAAATAAATTAGGAAAGAAGAAGTTATCTCTGCTCACAGGTGACACTACATGATCTTATATGCACAAAGCCCAAAAGATTACACATACACACACACCCAAATTATTAGACTACTAAACAAATTCAGCAAACTTGCAGGATACAAAATCACCACAAAATAAAATAACTGAGTTTTCAAACACAAACCACAAACAAAAGGACAATAAGAAAACAATCGCATTGACAAAAGTGTCAAAAAGAATAAGAGACTTAAGAATAAACTCAACTAACAAAGTAAAAGACCCATAGAGTGAAAAACTGCAAAACACTGCTGAAAAAAATTAAAGATGCAAATAAAATTGTTAAAATGTCCATTGCACCCAAAGCAATCAACAGATTCATTATAACTCTTATCAAAAATCCTATTTTTGGCAGAAACAGAAAAACTGCCCTAAAATGGGATCTCAAGAAACTCTGAAAACCCAAAACAATATTGAAAAAGAAGAAAAAAGTTTGAGACTTCACAGTTCCTGATATCAAATCATATTATGAAGCTTCAGTAATCAAAACACAGATAGACTGGCATAAAGACAGACATACAGACCAACGAAACAGAATAGAGAACCCAGGAAAAATACTCTCTGGCATATAATCTCAAAAACACTCTCAGGGGGATCCCTGGGTGGCGCAGTGGTTTGGTGCCTGCCTTTGGCCCAGGGTGCGATCCTGGAGACCCGGGATCGAATCCCACGTCGGGCTCCCGGTGCATGGAGCCTGCTTCTCCCTCTGCCTGTGTCTCTGCTTCTCTCTCTCTCTCTCTCTCTCTGTGTGTGACTATCATAAAAAAATAAAAATAAAAATAAAAAAACACTCTCAGGATGAATGATCTTCAACCAAGGTGCCAGAACTACTCAATAGGGAAAGGACAATCACTTCAACAAGTGGTGTTGGCAAAACTGAATATTCACATGCAAAAGAGTTATGTTGGATCCTTACCATATACTGTATACAAAAATTAACATGAAATAAGACCTGTAAAACTCTTAACAAGAAAACAGGTTTCCCTGCTCACATGTAAGCTTCAAGACATTGAATTTGGGAATGATTTCTTGGATATGAAACCAAAAGCAGAGGCAACAAATAAAAATAAATAGGACTACATAAAATCTTTGAAAACTTCTGGGAAACAAAGTAAGCAATCAACAGAGTGAAAAGATAACCTACAGAATGGAAGAAAATATTTGCATATCATATATCTGATAAGGGGTTAATATCCAGAATATGTAAAGAGCTCCTACAACTCAACAAAAATACATGAGCAAAGAACTTGAACAGACATTTCTCCAATGAGCACATGAAAAGACGTTCAATATCATTAATCATTAAAGAAAGTACAAATAAAATTACAAAGAGGTATCACCTTATAGCCACTATCTAAAAACAAAACAAAACACAAAAAATAACAACTGCTGGCAATAATGTAAAGAAACTGGAACTTTGTGCCCTGTTGGTGAGAATCTACAGTGGTCCAGCCACTATGGAAAACAGTATGAGGGGGGAGGAGCAAGATGGCGGAAGAGTAGGGTCTCCAAATCACCTGTCTCCACCAAACTACCTAGAAAACCTTCAAATTATCCTGAAAATCTATGAATTCGGCCTGAGATTTAAAGAGAGACCAGCTGGAATGCTACAGTGAGAAGAGTTCGCGCTTCTATCAAGGTAGGAAGACGGGGAAAAAGAAATAAAGAAACAAAGGCCTCCAAGGGGGAGGGGCCCAAGAGGAGCCAGGCTGAGGCCGGGGCGAGTGTCCCCAGGACAGGAGAGCCCCGTCCCGGAGGAGCAGGAGCTGCACTGACCTTCCCGGGCGGAAAGGGGCTCGCAGGGAGGTGGAGCAGGACCTAGGAGGGCGGGGATGCCCTCGGGCTCCCGGGGACACTAACAGGCACCTGCGCCCCGGGAGAGTGCGCCGAGCTCCCTAAGGGCTGCAGCGCGCACGGCGGGACCCGGCGGGTCCCGGAGCAGCTCGGAGGGGCTCTGGCGGCGGCTCCGCGGAGGGGGCTGCGCGGCCCCGGGAGCAGCTCGGAGGGGCTCGGGCAGAGGAAGAGGCTCCGTGCAGAGGGGGCTGCGCGGTTCCAGGAGCAGCTCGGAGGGGCTTGGGCAGCAGCTCCGCGGAGGGGGCTGCGCGGCCCGGGAGCTCGAATCCAACAGCGCAGGCTCCGGAGCACAGGGCGCCGGGACACAGCCCAGGATCCGGCCTCCCCCGGGACAGGCAGAGGCCGGGAGGGCCCAGGACAGCAATGAGGCTCCTGCCCCAGCTGAGCACATCAGCGGCCCCGCCCCGGAGCCTCCAGGCCCTGCAGACGGAGAGCTCCGGAGTTCCTGCGGGGGCTGAATCCAGGTTTCCAGAGCTGCCCCGCCACTGGGGCTGTTCCTCCTGCGGCCTCACGGGGTAAACAACCCCCACTGAGCCCTGCACCGGGCAGGGGCACAGCAGCTCCCCCAACTGCTAACACCTGAAAATCAGCACAACAGGCCCCTCCCCCAGAACACCAGCTAGACGGACAACTTCCAGGAGAAGCCAAGGGACTTAAAGAACACAGAATCAGAAGATACTCCCCGGTGGTTCTTTTTTTGTTTTTGTTTTTGTTTTTGTTTTGTTTTGCTTTTTGATTTGTTTCCTTCCCCCACCCCCTTTTTTTCTCCTTTCTTTTTCTTTCTCTTCTTTTTTTTTTTTTCGTTTTTTTTTCTTTTTCTTCCCTTTTTTTTTTTTTTTTTTTTATAATTTTTTTTTAAATTTTTATTTATTTATGATAGTCACAGAGGGAGAGAGAGAGAGAGGCAGAGACACAGGCAGAGGGAGAAGCAGGCTCCATGCACCGGGAGCCCGATGTGGGATTCGATCCTGGGTCTCCAGGATCGCGCCCTAGGCCGAAGGCAGGCGCCAAACCGCTGCGCCACCTAGGGATCCCTTTTTTCTTCCCTTTTTTTTTCTCTTTCTCTTTTCTTTCCTTCTTTCTCTCCTCTCTTTTTCTCTTTTTCCCAATACAACTTGCTTTTGGCCACTCTGCACTGAGCAAAATGACTAGAAGGAAAACCTCACCTCAAAAGAAAGAATCAGAAACAGTCCTCTCTCCCACAGAGTTACAAAATCTGGATTACAATTCAATGTCAGAAAGCCAATTCAGAAGCACTATTATACAGCTACTGGTGGCTCTAGAAAAAAGTATAAAGGACTCAAGAGACTTCATGACTGCAGAATTTAGAGCTAATCAGGCAGAAATTAAAAATCAATTGAATGAGATGCAATCCAAACTAGAAGTCCTAACGACGAGGGTTAACGAGGTGGAAGAACGAGTGAGTGACATAGAAGACAAGTTGATAGCAAAGAGGGAAACTGAGGAAAAAAGAGACAAACAATTAAAAGACCATGAAGATAGATTAAGGGAAATAAACGACAGCCTGAGGAAGAAAAACCTACGTTTAATTGGGGTTCCCGAGGGCGCCGAAAGGGACAGAGGGCCAGAATATGTATTTGAACAAATTCTAGCTGAAAACTTTCCTAATCTGGGAAGGGAAACAGGCATTCAGATCCAGGAAATAGAGAGATCCCCCCCTAAAATCAATAAAAACCGTTCAACACCTCGACATTTAATTGTGAAGCTTGCAAATTCCAAAGATAAAGAGAAGATCCTTAAAGCAGCAAGAGACAAGAAATCCCTGACTTTTATGGGGAGGAGTATTAGGGTAACAGCAGACCTCTCCACAGAGACCTGGCAGGCCAGAAAGGGCTGGCAGGATATATTCAGGGTCCTAAATGAGAAGAACATGCAACCAAGAATACTTTATCCGGCAAGGCTCTCATTCAAAATGGAAGGAGAGATAAAGAGCTTCCAAGACAGGCAGCAACTAAAAGAATATGTGACCTCCAAACCAGCTCTGCAAGAAATTTTAAGGGGGACTCTTAAAATTCCCCTTTAAGAAGAAGTTCAGTGGAACAGTCCACAAAAACAAAGACTGAATAGATATCATGATGACACTAAACTCATATCTCTCAATAGTAACTCTGAATGTGAACGGGCTTAATGACCCCATCAAAAGGCGCAGGGTTTCAGACTGGATAAAAAAGCAGGACCCATCTATTTGCTGTCTACAAGAGACTCATTTTAGACAGAAGGACACCTACAGCCTGAAAATAAAAGGTTGGAGAACCATTTACCATTCGAATGGTCCTCAAAAGAAAGCAGGGGTAGCCATCCTTATATCAGATAAACTAAAATTTACCCCAAAGACTGTAGTGAGAGATGAAGAGGGACACTATATCATACTTAAAGGATCTATCCAACAAGAGGACTTAACAATCCTCAATATATATGCTCCGAATGTGGGAGCTGCCAAATATATAAATCAATTATTAACCAAAGTGAAGAAATACTTAGATAATAATACACTTATACTTGGTGACTTCAATCTAGCTCTTTCTATACTCGATAGGTCTTCTAAGCACAACATCTCCAAAGAAACGAGAGCTTTAAATGATACATTGGACCAGATGGATTTCACAGATATCTACAGAACTTTACATCCAAACTCAACTGAATACACATTCTTCTCAAGCGCACATGGAACTTTCTCCAGAATAGACCACATATTGGGTCACAAATCGGGTCTGAACTGATACCAAAAGATTGGGATTGTCCCCTGCATATTCTCGGACCATAATGCCATGAAATTAGAACTAAATCACAACAAGAAGTTTGGAAGGACCTCAAACACGTGGAGGTTAAGGACCATCCTGCTAAAAGATAAAAGGGTCAACCAGGAAATTAAGGAAGAATTAAAAAGATTCATGGAAACTAATGAGAATGAAGATACAACCGTTCAAATTCTTTGGGATGCAGCAAAAGCAGTCCTAAGGGGGAAATACATCGCAATACAAGCATCCATTCAAAAACTGGAAAGAACTCAAATACAAAAGCTAACCTTACACGTAAAGGAGCTAGAGAAAAAACAGCAAATAGATCCTACACCCAAGAGAAGAAGGGAGCTAATAAAGATTCGAGCAGAACTCAACGAAATCGAGACCAGAAGAACTGTGGAACAGATCAACAGAACCAGGAGTTGGTTCTTTGAAAGAATTAATAAGATAGATAAACCATTAGCCAGCCTTATAAAAAAGAAGAGAGAGAAGACTCAAATTAATAAAATCATGAATGAGAAAGGAGAGATCACTACCAACACCAAGGAAATACAAACGATTTTAAAAACATATTATGAACAGCTATACGCCAATAAATTAGGCAATCTAGAAGAAATGGACGCATTCCTGGAAAGCCACAAACTACCAAAACTGGAACAGGAAGAAATAGAAAACCTGAACAGGCCAATAACCAGGGAGGAAATTGAAGCAGTCATCAAAAACCTCCCAAGACACAAGAGTCCAGGGCCAGATGACTTCCCAGGAGAATTTTATCAAACGTTTAAAGAAGAAATCATACCTATTCTCCTAAAGCTGTTTGGAAAGATAGAAAGAGATGGAGTACTTCCAAATTCGTTCTATGAAGCCAGCATCACCTTAATTCCAAAGCCAGACAAAGACCCCGCCAAAAAGGAGAATTACAGACCAATATCCCTGATGAACATGGATGCAAAAATTCTCAACAAGATACTGGCCAATAGGATCCAAGAGTACATTAAGAAAATGATTCACCATGACCAAGTAGGATTTATCCCTGGGACACAAGGCTGGTTCAACACCCGTAAAACAATCAATGTGATTCATCATATCAGCAAGAGAAAAACCAAGAACCATATGATCCTCTCATTGGATGCAGAGAAAGCATTTGACAAAATACAGCATCCATTCCTGATCAAAACTCTTCAGAGTGTAGGGATAGAGGGAACATTCCTCGACATCTTAAAAGCCATCTATGAAAAGCCCACAGCAAATATCATTCTCAATGGGGAAGCACTGGGAGCCTTTCCCCTAAGATCAGGAACAAGACAGGGATGTCCACTCTCACCACTGCTGTTCAACATAGTACTGGAAGTCCTAGCCTCAGCAATCAGACAACAAAAAGACATTAAAGGCATTCAAATTGGCAAAGAAGAAGTCAAACTCTCCCTCTTCGCCGATGACATGATACTCTACATAGAAAACCCAAAAGTCTCCACCCCAAGATTGCTAGAACTCATACAGCAATTCGGTAGCATGACAGGATACAAAATCAATGCCCAGAAGTCAGTGGCATTTCTATACACTAACAATGAGACTGAAGAAAGAGAAATGAAGGAGTCAATCCCATTTACAATTGCACCCAAAAGCATAAGATACCTAGGAATGAACCTAACCAAAGATGTAAAGGATCTATACCCTCAAAACTATAGAACACTTCTGAAAGAAATTGAGGAAGACACAAAGAGATGGAAAAATATTCCATGCTCATGGATTGGCAGAATTAATATTGTGAAAATGTCAATGTTACCCAGGGCAATATACACGTTTAATGCAATCCCTATCAAAATACCATGGACTTTCTTCAGAGAGTTAGAACAAATTATTTTAAGATTTGTGTGGAATCAGAAAAGACCCCGAATAGCCAGGGGAATTTTAAAAAAGAAAACCATATCTGGGGGCATCACAATGCCAGATTTCAGGTTGTACTACAAAGCCGTGGTCATCAAGACAGTGTGGTACTGGCACAAAAACAGACACATAGATCAGTGGAACAGAATAGAGAATCCAGAAGTGGACCCTGAACTTTATGGGCAACTAATATTCGATAAAGGAGGAAAGACTATCCATTGGAAGAAAGACAGTCTCTTCAATAAATGGTGCTGGGAAAATTGGGACATCCACATGCAGAAGAATGAAACTAGACCACTCTCTTTCACCATACACAAAGATAAACTCAAAATGGATGAAAGATCTAAATGTGAGACAAGATTCCATCAAAATCCTAGAGGAGAACACAGGCAACACCCTTTTTGAACTCGGCCACAGTAACTTCTTGCAAGATACATCCACGAAGGCAAAAGAAACAAAAGCAAAAATGAACTATTGGGACTTCATCAAGATAAGAAGCTTTTGCACAGCAAAGGATACAGTCAACAAAACTCAAAGACAACCTACAGAATGGGAGAAGATATTTGCAAATGACATATCAGATAAAGGGCTAGTTTCCAAGATCTATAAAGAACTTCTCAAACTCAACACCAAAGAAACAAACAATCCAATCATGAAATGGGCAAAAGACATGAACAGAAATCTCACAGAGGAAGACATAGACATGGCCAACATGCACATGAGAAAATGCTCTGCATCACTTGCCATCAGGGAAATACAAATCAAAACTACAATGAGATACCGCCTCACACCAGTGAGGATGGGGAAAATTAACAAGGCAGGAAACAACAAATGTTGGAGAGGATGCGGAGAAAAGGGAACCCTCTTACACTGTTGGTGGGAATGTGAACTGGTGCAGCCACTCTGGAAACCTGTGTGGAGGTTCCTCAAACAGTTAAAAATAGACCTGCCCTACGACCCAGCAATTGCACTGTTGGGGATTTACCCCAAAGATACAAATGCAATGAAACGCCGGGACACCTGCACCCCGATGTTTCTAGCAGCAATGGCCACGATAGCCAAACTGTGGAAGGAGCCTCGGTGTCCAACGAAAGATGAATGGATAAAGAAGATGTGGTTTATGTATACAATGGAATATTACTCAGCTATTAGAAATGACAAATACCCACCATTTGCTTCAACGTGGATGGAACTGGAGGGTATTATGCTGAGTGAAGTAAGTCAGTCGGAGAAGGACAAACATTATATGTTCTCATTCATTTGGGGAATATAAATAATAGTGAAAGGGAAAATAAGGGAAGGGAGAAGAAATGTGTGGGAAATATCAGAAAGGGAGACAGAACGTTAAGACTGCTAACTCTGGGAAACGAACTAGGGGTGGTAGAAGGGGAGGAGGGCGGGGGGTGGGAGTGAATGGGTGACGGGCACTGGGTGTTATTCTGTATGTTAGTAAATTGAACACCAATAAAAAAAAAATAAATAAATAAAAAAGAAAAAAAAAAAAAAAGAAAACAGTATGAAAGTTCCTCGAAAATTAAAAATGAAATTGCCATGTGACCCTGAACAATTCCACTTTGGCTTATATACCCAAAAGAATTGAAAGTAGGAGCTCAAAGAGATATTTGCAAATTCACATTCATTGCAGCATTATTCACAATAGCCAAGAGGTTAAAGCAAATCAAATGTCCATCAATAGATGAATAAACAAAATGTGGTTTATACACACACACAGACACACACAAACAATGGAATATCATTCACCTTTAAAAAAAGGAGGAGATCCTGTCACATGCTATAACATGAGTGAAACTTGAGAATATTACACTAAGTGAAATAAGCCAGTCAGAAAAAGAAAACTGTGTAGCTGTATTTTTATAAGGTATCAAAAGTAGCCAAACTCACAGAAACAGAAAATAGAATGGTGGTTGCCAAGGGTGAGGAGGGCAGGAGAAACGGGGAGTTGTTTGATGTGTACAGAGTTTCAGTTTTGCCATATTAAAAAAAAGTTCTGGAGATCTGTTACACAACAATATGAATATACTTAATACTACTGAACTGAATGCTTAACAGTGGCCACTATGGTAAATTCTATGTTACACACTTTACAATTAAAAACATGAGTGTGACACTCAAAGACAGACTAAGGAAGAAATGAAATTACTACAAATTAAACAGTAGCCAGGGGCAGCCCGGGTGGCTCAGCAGTTTAGCGCCGTCTTCAGCCCAGGTTGTGATCCTGGGGACAAGGGATCGAGTCCCATATTGGGCTCCCTGCATGGAGCCTGCTTCTCCCTCTGCCTGTGTCTCTGTCTCTCTGTGTCTCTCTCATGAATGAATAAATAAAATATTTTTAAAAAATTAACAGTAGCCAGGATAGTGGCCCAATAATCCCAAGATTATTATAAGAGATAGGAAAGCTTATTTCTATCAACAAGCAAACTGATTTAAGCAACATTTGCAAATACAAGCCAGCCTGCATTGTAGAGCACGCGTGGCAGTCTTGGAACTCAAGACTGAAACATAAATCACCGTTGTAATTAGGGGCGCCTGGGTGGCTCAGCTGGTGCAGTGTCTGCCTTCTGCTCAGGTCACGATTTCAGGGTCCAGAGATGGAGCCCCAGTGCGGGCTCCCTGCTCAGCGAGGACCCTGCTTCTCCCTCTGCCCCTTACTCAGCTCATGCTCATGTGCACACGTTTGCTCCCTTCTCTCTCTCTCCCTCTCTCTCTCCCTCTCTCTCCCTCTCTCTCTCTCTCTCAAATAAATAAAATCTGTAAGAAAAAATTATTGGTGTAGTTAAATGCACACTTTTCTGGGAAGAGGTACTAACACCAGGGGATTAGACTATAAATTAGGGGTACAGTAAATGGTTTTAACCATCACTATCAATTATAACTGACAACCCAACTGCTACACCAAAGTAGATAATGTAGTAAATTTCATGACACTCATTTACTTTGGAAAATTTTCGAACTGTGGTTAAACAGTGGTGCAACCCCACAATATTTCTGTGCCTTCTCCTCTTCCAGGCACCTGGGAAGAGAACGGCACTTCCCCACCTCCTTGAAGTAAGTTTGGGTCTTATGACTTGCCCTGACCCATAAAAAGAAAGCATCAGGTTTGTCCCTCCCGGGAAGACGCGTTTAAGAGAATCTTACATCTCTTTCCCAAGCTGTCCAATGTTCAAGGGAATGGCACCTCCACCAGCACAATCCTGACAGAGAGGACATGGAGCTGAGCACCCCACCAGTGTGCAATGGACAGAGAGCATGAGCCAGAAATGAACATTTATTCTTGGAATTGTTTGCTGCCAAAGCACAACCTAACCCATCCTGACATACCAGCCATTTGCAAAAATCAATGGTATACTTTGTAAATAATAGGAATCATTTAGTCTAAGTATTTATATTACTATTTACTAGGTACTAATTAATATTGTGTGGTTCAACCCAGTAGTGCCTAAAAATAGAGTCCACTAAAAACATCTGCAATGAATCTGGGTATTTATAAACATGATTTCATGTGTTTATTCACTTGACAACACAGAAATCTGCAAATCGTCTAGTTTTGTCAGTTTCTCAGGTCCTAATACATGGCTATAAAAAATACAAGCTTTCTAAAATTCAGTTCTTGTTTGTTAAATATTATTTATAATATCAAAGTTAATTGTTATTTTCTAACTAGAGACAGCACTAAAGAGGTAAACTAAATGTCACACACAGTGATTGTTAATGCATATTTATATACATGTTTTTTTAAAGCTATCACACATAGTGATGAAAGAAAACATGCAATTCAAAAGCACTGGCCATGGATAATATAAACAACTTTCTACTAAGTTAGGTTTTCATCCATGGTGGTCTATCTTTACACGCTTAAAGGAAATTCTCACTTTCTGGCATATGAGGGGATGTTCATAACATACTCATCAACGACAATGGTTTCCAAAGGTGAAAATAAAAGGGAGTAAGTCCCTTAAAGAACCTATTCTTATACAGAAAATAGTGAATACTGTATTAACTAAAAGGGAATCTGTTCTCAGACTTGGAGTCTATTATAACCCAAGGGTACCTTTAACAGTATTTCATTGCCATATATCTTTTAAAGCTAGCTTCTCCAACTATGTCAATACTTCAACGTCATTAATATTAGTTCCTGGAATCTACTGACCACACTTTGTCAATCTGTAATTTGCATATCACCACTCTGAAATGGATTATTTTCATTTCCAGAGTGAAACAAATGAATGGAAAGGGGAAAAAGTTACCATTTCCAAAGTTTCCTGTGAAGATGGAACAAAAATTAAGTTGCCAAGACAAGTACCATGCCAGTCATTGTTCAAAACCATGGGAAACGTTTACATAAGAGTGTTTCGCAGAATTCTGCAAAGGCTCTGAGTGGATTCACAGACACGCTGTCTTATACTCACACACTCTGGAAAGATACAACGTGATAGAGAGAAAACTTACTTTATGGTTAATTTAGGTGAAGAAATTTTAGGATTAGAAGAATGTGACTGAGAATGAAACTAGACCACTCTCTTGCACCATACACAAAGATAAACTCAAAATGGATGAAAGATCTAAATGTGAGACAAGATTCCATCAAAATCCTAGAGAAGAACACAGGCAACACTCTTTTTGAACTTGGCCACGTAACTTCTTGCAAGATACATCCACGAAGGCAAGAGAAACAAAAGCAAAAATGAACTATTGGGACTTCATCAAGATAAGAAGCTTTTGCACAGCAAAGGATACAGTCGACAAAACTAAAAGACAACCTACAGAATGGGAGAAGATATTTGCAAATGACGTATCAGATAAAGGGCTAGTTTCCAAGATCTATAAAGAACTTATTAAACTCAACATCAAAGAAACAAACAATCCAATCATGAAATGGGCAAAAGACATGAACAGAAATTTTACAGAGGAAGACCTAGACATGGCCAACATGCACATGAGAAAATGCTCTGCATCACTTGCCATCAGGGAAATACGAATCAAAACCACAATGAGATACCACCTGACACCAGTGAGAATGGGGAACATTAACAAGATAGGAAACAACAAATGTTGGAGAGGATGTGGAGAAAGGGGAACCCTCTTACACTGTTGGTGGGAATGTGAACTGGTGCAGCCACTCTGGAAAACAGTGTGGAGGTTCCTCAAAGAGTTAAAAATAGACCTGCCCTACGACCCAGCAATTGCACTGCTGGGGATTTACCCCAAAGATACAGATGCAATGAAACGCCGGGACACCTGCACCCCGATGTTTCTAGCAGCAATGTCCACAATAGCCAAACTGTGGAAGGAGCCTCGGTGTCCATTGACAGATGAATGGATAAAGAAGATGTGGTTTATGTATACAATGGAATATTACTCAGCCATTAGAAATGACCAATACCCACCATTTGCTTCGATGTGGATGGAACTGGAGGGTATTATGCTGAGTGAAATAAGTCAATTGGAGAAGGACAAACATTATATGGTCTCATTCATTTGGGGAATATAAAAAATAGTGAAAGGGAATAAAGGGGAAAGGAGAAAAAAATAAGTGGGAAATATCAGAAAGGGAGACAGACCATGAGAGACTCCTAACTCTGGGAAACGAACTAGGGGTGGTGGAAGGGGAGGTGGGGGGTGGTGGGGGTGACTGGGTGACGGGCACTGAGGGGGGCACTTGATGGGATGAGCACTGGGTGTTATTCTATATGTTGGCAAATTGAACACCAATAAAAAATAAATTTATTAAAAAAAAAGAATGTGACTGAAAAGTCTGAAACACAAAAACAAACAAAAAACCGCCAAGGTGTGCAGGGACAGAAAAGAGGAGATACCATATGGAAGCCAGGAAAAAAAAAAAAAAGGAAGCCAAGAGTCAGTCACTCCCTATTCACACATTCTTGGGAGAAGACAGGCCCACACACAAGAAAGGACAAAGACACACTCTGTGCACATGGATGCCACTCAAAATTAGAGAAAATTAGAAAAATTAGAGGCCTGCTCACACAGGCCTTTCCCCAAATGGCATCTTAGTGGGGTCCCCTGGTCTCCCTTCCTAAAATCTCCACACAGCCCCTCAGCCACTTGAGGTTTCTTGGTGCTTATCACAACCTGTGATGGATACATCATTTGTCTTGTCTATGGTTCAGTCTTTCCTAGTCAAATACCAGCCACAAGGGGGCAAAGACATTTATCTATGTCACTCACTGCTGAATTCCAACTGTCTTAGCACAGGGCTTGCCACAGTAGGTGGCTCCGTAAATATTCGCTGAATGAAGAATGAATGTGTGAACACTGGAATCTCTACCAATTTTAGCTATAATAATATCGCAGCATTGCTTATCACCATTGTGTTTGGAAAATTTCTACTATACAACTATAATTATCTCAAGTCATATATTCAATTAACTAAGATAGGTAAAAGACTTCAAATTAGTTCATAAAAGCCTAGTCATTGAATATAGCAATACAGAGGTGTCTGGGTGGCTGACTTGATTAAGCATCCAACTCTTGATCTTGGCTCAGGTCATGGTCTTTGGGTCATGAGATTGAGCCCCATGTTGGGCTCTGGACTCAGTGTGGAATCTGCTTGAGATTCTCTCTCCTCCTTCTACCCCTCTCCTCTCTCTCTCTCTCTCTAACAAATGTTGGGAAAATAAAGAAAATACTAATATAAACATAGAGGTTCCTATCTTCTGAATATTTAGGATCTAATTCCCAAACAATCCAAGGTTACAGGAATATAGACATTATGATATTCACCAATAAACTGACAATGTTCATACCAGCCCTCATTTAAACATTTCTTCCCACCTAATACATGCCCTCTATGCTGTCATTGGTTTTTACCTTGGATGCCATTAACATGACTGCAAAAATACAGGACTTCACAGGGCTGATGAAAATGATGACGAAGTGATGCTGGTGGTAAACAAGCCTCTGAAAGAGGTCTGCTAGTCAGCAACTGAGAAAAACGTAACATATCTGACAAAACTCCCCACTTTGAAAGGGAACAATCTGAATACCGAACTTTAAAAATGAACAAAAACCAAATACTACTGGAGAAACTAAAGTCTTCAAATATTTTTGTTAAACTGCCCTTTTAACTGGAAAAGCCAAAGTGCTATTATAAAATGTTGGCAGCAATATTATGCCAACAAAGGAAAATTCAGCAGGATACAATGCATCCATGCTAAGAATTAGCAGTTACAACTGTAACCTACAATATTCTTAATTACATTTCAAATGTGGTCACATTTTATATTTCCTGTTCCTACATAAAGTTCTGTTCACTTCCCCCACCATTTTCTTGCTCTTTTCGTACCTGTTTAATGCAGATTAATTGTAACTGGCCTTTTCCTACTATGTATTATTACTAGATAAATGGACCACAGAATAACAACATCAACAGAGAAAGCTAACAGGGTTCTGACCTTCACTGAGAGTGAATCTAGCTATGCCAGAAGTGGAACTGAAAATGCATTTATTTCACAAAAACAACCAAAAAAAAAATAATAAGCCACCCAAACAGTGTCAGAATACAAAGTACAATAATAAGAATTAGGTTTTCTTTATCCTGAGAGCTAATTTCCCCCACCTCCAGGGCTTTGTCATTTAAGAAATTCTGTTATACAGTGTCATGAAGCCACCAAATTTCTCCAATAATTTTTAAATTAAGGACATCGACCTTTTGCCAATAAACTGTTTCCAGAGAAAGCACAAACTAACGCTTTCTAGGATAAAAACTGATAGCCACTAAAAATAGAGATGAAAACAAAATAGACTATACAGGACAACTGGATTCCTACATGCACAAGAATGTAGATTCTTAGATCCCTATCTCACACCATACACAAAAAAATAGCTCAAATTTTAAATCAAGGGGTAAATCCTCATAACCTTGGGTTTGCAAAGAGATTCTTAGATATGCTACCAAGAGCATAAGCAGCACAAGATAAAATGGACACTGATCTTTATAGAAATTAGAACTTTTGTACAAAGGATACTATCAGACAAGTGAAATGATAGCCTACACAAGGGGAAAAAATATTTACAAGGCGAAAATATGATAAGGGTTTAATATCTAAAATATATAAAAAATGCCAAACTCAACAACAAAAAGGCAATCAGATCGCCAAAGACTACCTGAAAACATGCTCAACATCATTAGTCATTAGGGAAATGCAAATCAAAACCACAATGAACTACCACTTCATGCCCACGAGAATGGCTATAATCAAAAATTACTCAGTGTAACAGGTAGTGATGAGGATATGGAGAAATTGGAACCCTCATATAATGCTGGTAGGAATGTAAAATGGTGCAGACTCCACGGAAAACACTTTGATGGTTCCTTCTCACAAGCCTAAACAGAACTACTATATAAGCAGGCATTTCAGCTGCTAAGTGTCTACCCAAAAGAACCGCAATCGGGACTCAAAACAGATAGTTGTACAGCAATGTCCATTGCAGCACCATTCACAATAGCCAAAAGGTGGACACATGCAAGTGTCCATCAACAGACAAATGGACAAACAACATGCAGTGTATACACATAGTGCAATGTTATTCAACCGAGAAAGAGAAGGAGATTCTGATACATGCTACAACATGGACAAACCTTGAAAGCATTGCATGGAGTGGTATAGTTACAAAAGGGCAAGTACTGTATAGTTCCACTTATGTGAACTATGTAAAACAGTTAAAATATAGAGACAAAGCGTAGAATGGTGGTTGCCGGGAGCTGGGGGTGGGCAACAAGGGAAGGTAGCGCTTAACAGCCACAGAGTTTCTGTGTAGAGTGATGAGAAGGTTTTGGAAATAGAGAGTGGTGATGTTTGCACGACATTCTGAATATACCTAATGGCATTACATTGTACGTTAACATGGTAAAAATGGCAAACTTTATACATGTATCTTACCTTAAAGAAAAACTGAAAAATAAAAGCCAACTACATGTACATTATGAAACATTGTACTCCTTACAGCTAAAAGAGAAATCACACCACTGCCATTAAGATTATACAATGAGTCTCAAAATGAAAGACAAAAACTACATAATGAATGAAAATTATTGGCAGAATTGAGAGGACTGTATGAGAGGACTGTTGCACATACAAAGTTCTGTACAATGCCATGAGACACAACATATTCAGCAACTTGTTTACATGGCATTTCTGTAAAGACTAAGATAATAATCTTAGTATGAGAGGACTGTTGCACATACAAAGTTCTGTACAATGCCATGAGACACAACATATTCAGCAACTTGTTTACATGGCATTTCTGTAAAGACTAAGATAATAATCACAATAAGATGATATATTAAACCTTTTTAAATGAAGTTTATTTTTATCTATTTTTAATTCTTTTTCCCTTATTTTTTGTATATTTGTTATTGGGGTTCGATTGGCCAACATATACTACAACACCCGATGCTCATCCCGTCAAGTGCCCCCCTCAGTGCCAGTCACCCTGTCACCCCAACCCCGGCCGACCTCCCCTTCCACCACCCCTTGTTCGTTTCCCAGAGTTAGGTGTCTCTTATGTGCTGTCACCCTCACTGATATTTCCCACTCATTTTCTTTCCTGTCCCCTTGAATCCCTTTCACTAGTTTTTATATTCCCCGAATGAATGAGACCATATGATGTTTGTCCCTCTCCGACTGACTTACTTCACTCAGAATAATATATTAAATCTAACAGACGACAGGGTAACAAATAGAGAATTTGCTTCTGTATCTCCCTCTAGATCTGGTCTAGTCTGATTCACCTGCTTCTTTTGTGTATAAATTTCTGTCACCAATTAACAGTATTTATTGAATACATACAGTACAGTACAGTCACTGCAGCAAAGTCTACTGCTATTACCCACTGTAATAAATAAAGCCATTCATTTGAAAAACTCAACAAAAGGAGAAATGACGGTTGGGCTTTTTGTAATAGCAAGAGCACGCAATGTAGCAGAGTCATTGGCTAACATGTAGTAAGTATGCTAGCAGATATTTACCTTACAAGAAAACTATTAATAGAACAGAAGTGAAAGCCCACCTCTAAGAGCTACTGTGAGAAATGCCACTAAGTGATTTTCCTGTTTAAAAATGAAAAATCCAGGGCAGCCCGGGTGGCTCTGCAGTTTAGCGCCAGCTTCGGTCCAGGGCCTGATCCTGGGGACCGGGGATCGAGTCCGACATCTGGCTCCCTGCTTGGAGTCTGCTTCACCCTCTGCCTGTGTCTCTGCCTCTCTCTCGCTCTGTGTGTCTCTCATGAATAAATAAAATCTTAAAAGTTAAATAAAAATTAAATAAAAATGAAAACCCATTATTACATGAAGACGACTTTTTTTTTTTTTAATTTTTATTTATTTATGATAGTCACAGAGAGAGAGAGAGAGAGGCAGAGACACAGGCAGAGGGAGAAGCAGGCTCCATGCACCGGGAGCCCGACGTGGGATTCGATCCCGGGTCTCCAGGATCGCGCCCTGGGCCAAAGGCAGGCGCTAAACCACTGTGCCACCCAGGGATCCCTGAAGACGACTTTTTGCTTCATTCATAAATACTTGAGGAGCAGTAACAAGGACAAGAACAAGTGTCCTGGTTTAATTTAAGAATGAAGCTCTATGTACTGATCTCCCCCCAACAAAAGTTGTATCCAAATGCCAAATCACACGCTGCTTTCTGTTCACACAGAACAGCTTGCGGTCAGCCACATACCTAATGAGCTTGATTTGCTATGGAAGAGAACTGTAAAAATAAAAACATGATCCATTCAAAACTCCAGAGTATACCTCATTTTGGAAGCCATTTGAAGAAAAAAGAGCAAGTTGAAGATGCTGATTTTCCATGATGAAATACAGTCAACATCAAAAGGGAAAAATAATTCATGTTTTAAATGAAATATGAAAACAAAACATTTGTAGGACATTGGCAAGGCCAATAAAGTCCATTCTAGTTACTTCAAAGGGCTTCTGCAAGTGGCAATATTGCAGTGATATAGTCAAAACCTTTCTTCTTTCGAATCTACTGCTTTAAGAATGGAACTTCATGCTTTTGATGTTGGAAATAAAGGTTAACCAGGTTTCTTAAGATGAGCCTATGGTATAAACAATTTGAATGTTGGCCAAACATTTTTTTCTTTTTTTTTAATAAATTTATTTTTTATTGGTGCTCAATTTGCCACCATACAGAATAACACTCAGTGCTCATCCCATCAAGTAAGTGCCCCCCTCAGTGCCCGCCACCCAGTTACCCCCACCTGCCACCCACCTCCCCTTCAACTACCCCTAGTTCGTTTCCCAGAGTTAGGAGTCTCTCATGGTCTGTCTCCCTTTCTGATATTTCCCACTCATTTTTTCTTTCCCCTTTAATCCCTTTCATTATTTTTTATATTCCCCAAATGAATGAGACCATAAAATGTTTGTCCTTCTCCGATGGACTTATTTCACGCAGCATAATACCCTCCAGGTCCATCCACGTCAAAACAAATGATGGGTATTGGTCATTTCTAATGGCTGAGTAATATTCCATTGTATACATAAACCACATCTTCTTTACCCATTCATCTTTCGATGGACATCGAGGCTCCTTCCACAGTTTAGCTATTGTGGACACCGCTGCTAGAAACATCGAGGTGCAAGTGTCCTGGCGTTTCACTGCATTTGTATCTTTGGGATAAATCCCTAGCAGTGCAATTGCTGGGTCCTAGGGCAGGTCTATTTTTAACTCTTTGAGGAACCTCCACACAGTTTTCCAGGGTGGCTGCACCATTGCACATTCCTACCAACAGTGCAAGAGGGTTCCCTTTCCTCCGCATCCTCTCCAACTTTTGTGGTTTCCTGCCTTGTTAATCTTCCCCATTCTCACTGGTGTGAGGTGGTATCTCATTGTGGTTTTGATTTGTATTTCTCTGATGGCCAGTGATGCGGAGCATTTTCTCATGTGCTTCTTGGCCATGTCTGTGTCTTCCTCTGTGAGATTTCCGTTCATGTCTTTTGCCCGTATCTTGATTGGATTGTTTGTTTCTTTGCTGTTGAGTTTAAGAAGTTCTTTACAGATCTTGGATACTAGGCCTTTAACTGAGATGTCATTTGCCAATATCTTCTCCCATTCTGTAGTTGTCTTTTAGTTTTGTTGACTGTATCTTTTGCTGTGCAAAAGCTTCTTACCTTGATGAAGTCCCCATAGTTCATTTTTGCTTTTGTTTCTCTTGCCTTCATGGATGTATCTTGCAAGAAGTTACTGTGGCCAAGTTCGAAAAGGGAGTTGCCTATGTTTTCCTCTAGGATTTTGATGGATTCTTGTTTCACATTTAGATCTTTCATCATTTTATCTTTGTATATGGTGCAAGAGAGTGGTCTAGTTTCATTCTTCTGCATGTGGATGTCCAATTTTCCAGCACCATTTACTGAAGAGACTGTCTTTTTTCCAGTGGATAGTCTTTCCTCCTTTGTCAAATATTAGTTGACCATAAAGTTGAGGGTCCACTTCTGGATTCTCATTTCTGTTCCATTGATCTATGTGTCTGTTTTTGTGCCAGTACCACACTGTCTTGATGACCACGGCTTTGTAGTACAACCTGAAATCTGGCATTCTGATGCCCATGGCTATGGTTTTCTTTTTTTTTTTTTTTTTTTTTTTTTTTTTTTTTAATTTTCATTTTATTTATGGGAGAGAGAGAGAGAGGCAGAGAAGAGGGAGAAGCAGGTTTCATGCACCGGGATGCCCGATGTGGGATTCGATCCCAGGTCTCCAGGATCACGCCCTGGGCCAAAGGCAGGCGCCAAACCGCTGCGCCACCCAGGGATCCCGGTTTTCTTTTTTAATATTCCCCTGGCTATTCGGGGTTTTTTCAGATTCCACACAAATCTTATAATAATTTGTTCCAACTCTCTGAAGAAGTCCATGGCATTTTGATAGGGATTGTATTAAACGTGTAAATTGGGATCCCTGGGTGGCGCAGCAGTTTAGCACCTGCCTTTGGCCCAGGGCATGATCCTGGAGACCCGGGATCGGGCTCCCGGTGCATGGAGCCTGCTTCTCCCTCTGCCTGTGTCTTTGCCTCTCTCTCTCTCTCTGTGTGACTATCATAAGTAAATAAAAATTAAAAAATAAATAAAAATAAATAAAAATAAATGTGTAAATTGCCTTGGGTGATCACTGACATTTTCACAATATTAATTCTTCCAATCCTTGAGCATGGAGTATTTTTCCATCACTTTGTGTCTTCCTCACTTTCTTTCAGAAGTGTTCTGTAGTTTTTAGGGTATACATCCTTTACCTATTTGGTTAGGTTTATTCCTAGGCATCTTATGCTTTTGGGTGCAATTGTAAAAGGGATTGACTCCGTAATTTCTCTTTCTTCAGTCTCATTGTTAGTGTACAGAAATGCCACTGAATTCTGGGCATTGATTTTGTATCCTGCCACACTTGGGCCGAACATTTTTAAAAGAATTAAACAGAACTTATTTAAAAGAAAAAAAGTTATGTATGTATTGAAGTCTTTAAAAGAGCCAGAGGAAAAAAACATGCTTTGAAAGATTACTTCAAAACAGAGATCCTGACAGCTGACCTCTAACTAGAAATTTTAGGAATAATCATTTCATCATCTTTCACTATACTGAAATATAAATAGATAGATGATAGATAGATAGATAGATAGATAGATAGATAGATACACAGATAGATAACAAGAGCCTACCTAGCATTCTTTGCTTACTAAAAATGCCATTCAAGGGGGATCCCTGGGTGGCGCAGCGGTTTGGCGCCTACCTTTGGCCCAGGGCGCAATCCTGGAGACCCGGGATCGAGTCCCACGTCGGGCTCCCGGTGCATGGAGCCTGCTTCTCCCTCTGCCTGTGTCTCTGCCTCTCTCTCTCTCTCTCTGTGACTATCATAAATAAATAAAATTAAGACAAAAAAAAAAGATTTAAAAATGCCATTCAAGAAGACGCAGGTGGCCTGGGTCGAGGTCCTGGGATCAAGTCCCTTGTTGGGCTCCCTGCTTGGAGCCTGCTTCTCCCTCTGCCTGTGTGTCTGCCTCTCTCACGACTAAATAAATAAAATCCAAAAAAAAAAAAAAATAACAGAGGCAAACAGGGAGATCATTCAAGATAGTCACATAAAAACTTCTGAAATCCTTTCCCTCAACAGACACAATATATCTACAGCTACATATAAAACAATTATCTCTGAGCAGGACAGCTACTCCACAACGAAGAATTAAACAGACAGGGAGGAGAGACAGATGCAGTTGTATTTTTGCCGAAAACCTCACCTCCCCCCATGCAACGACCTATGGAGGAGGGGTTGCACAAATACAGAACCCCTCCCTGAGGGAGGGAATCTGTACTACACATCAGGCACCATGACCCATGGGAGATGCACCAGACAGACAGCCCCCAAAGCACCTGGCTTTGGAAACCAGTGGAGCTTCCGTCCAGGAGACTCCTAGGGCTGTACTGAGTGCAGGCTCTGCTTTTACAGGGCTCACAATCAGACTCATTTGCCTCAGGACCCAGTACAAAAGCACCAGTTTGAAAGGAGCCTAGACCAGATGTGAAGGGGTTCCATTTGCTAATCTTAAAGCATCTACCAGAAGGGCAAAAGCCCACTCAGATTCCCTCCAAAGACAAAAGATACCGGAGAGTGCCATATTTACGCTTTCTCTACCTTGCTACTGCCAATGCTGGCAGGAGCTATTTTTGCATTCCCATAACCTTCTAGTACCTCCTTCCCCCTCCATACTGCTGCCACGGCCCTGCCAGAAGCAGGAGGCCAGTGCCCTGACCTCTAGTTACACTCCCACTGCCAGAGGCCTCCAAGCCAGCAGGTACATGCAACCCACACAGGGGGTGCCTACTGAATATGAGACTCTGGGGCCAGGGTGGATTGTGTTTGTGAGCCCCACAGGTCTAGAATAATTGGGGAAACAGTATGAGAGACAACCAAACACTGAAGCAAGGCTACTATAAACAAAAATGTTCACCCACACACAGCCACACCTTCAGGACTAGAAGAGATAGCTGTTTCACCTAACACAAAGACATACATACATACAAAGTCAGGCAACATGAGGAAACAGGTAAACATGTTCCCAATGAAAGACCAGGATTAAACCCCAGAAAAACTCAACAAAGTGGGTATAGACCAAATGTACCTCAAAATGTAAGGCCACGTATGACCAGTGCACAGCTAGCATCATGCTCAACAGGGAAAAGCTTCCTGCTTAACATCAGGTACAAGGCGAGGATGCTAACACAGTATTGGAAGTCTTGGCCACAGCAGCTAGGAAGGAAAAAGAAAGAAATTGGAACCAAATTGTAAAGGAAGAAGTAAAACCATCACTATTTGTAGATGATACAATTTTATACACAGAAAACCCTAACGACTCTGTGGAAAAAAAAGACTGTTAGAACATTAGTTCTAACCTTATTTCTAAATAAATTCAGTAAAGTTGCAGGTACAAAACTGATATACACAATTCTGTCACACTTGTGTACACCAACAACAAACTATCAGGAAGAGAGACTAAGAAAACAAATCCCATTTAAAATTGCATGAAAAAATACCCAAGAATAAATTTAACCAAGGAGGTGAATGATCTATACTCTGAAAACTATAGGACACTGAGGAGAGACAATGACACTAATAAGTGGAAAGATATTCCATGCTCATGAAGAATATTGCAAAAATGTCCATACTGACCAGAGCAATCTACAGAGTCAAGGCAATCTCTATTGAAATTCTAGTGGCATTTTTCACAGAAATACAACAATCGTAAGATTTGTATAGAACCACAAAAGATCCCAAGCAGCCAAAGCAAATCTTGAGAAAGGACAAGTCTGAGACATTACACTCCTTGAATTCAAGCTGTAGTATCTAACAACTAAAGTAATCAAAATGTATGGTATTGGCATAAAAACACACACACAGATTCGTGGGACAGAAAAGAGAGCCCCGAAATAAACCCAGGCATATAAGGCCAATTACTTTACAAGAAAAGAGGCAAGAATATACAATGGAGAAAGACAATCTCTTCAATAAATGGTGCTGGGAAACCTAGACACCTACATATAAAAGACTGAAACTGGGGCATCATCTCACACCATACAAAGAAATTAACTCAAAATGGATTAAAGACTGGAATGAAAATCCTGAAATCATTAAACTCCTAGAAGAAAACATGGGTCGTAAGCTCTCTGACATCACTCTTGGAGATTTTTTTTTTCCTTTTTGGATCTTATGATTCCAAAGGCAGTGGCATCAAAAAACAAAAATAAATTAATGAGATAACATAAAACTAAAAAGCTTCTGCACAGCAAAGGAAATCATCAACAACAAAAAAGGCAATCTACCGAATAGAAGGAAGAAGAACTGCCAATTCTATCCAATAAGGGGTTAACAGCCAAAATATATACAGAAATTCATATAGCTCAATATCAACAAGAAACAAACAATTCAATATTAAAAAATGGACAGAGGATCTGAATAGACGTTTTCCCAAAGACGACATACAGATCACCAACAGGCACACGGGAAGATGCTCAACATCACAAATCATCAGAGTAATGCAAATCAAAATCACAGTGAGATATCGCTTCACACCTCTGAGAAAGGCCAATATCAGAAAGACAAGAAAAAATAAGTACTGATGAGGCTGTGGGCAAAGGGGGACCCTAGTGCACCGTTGGTGAGGTTGTAAATTGGTGCGGCCACCACAGAAAATAATCTGGAGAACAGTCAAAAACTTAAAAATACAACTCCCACATGATCCTGCAATTCCACTTTTGGGTATTTATCTGAAGATTCAAAAGGATACATGTACCTCTATGTTCACTGCAGCATTATTTACAATAGCCAAGATATGGAAATAACCAAAGTGTCCTTCCTTTGAGGGATGAATGGGAAAAGATTTACACACACACACACACACACACACACGAATACTATTCAGCAAAAAAAAAAAAAAAAGGAATACTATTCAGCCATAAAATAAATTAGCCATTTGCAACTGGCATGAATCTGAAGGGTATTATGCTAAGTGAAAAAAGTCAGAAAGAGAAAGACAGATATGGTATGATTTAACTTATACCTGAAACTAAACAACAAATAAAGTCAGAAATACAGAGAATACATGGGTGGTTGCCAAAAGGGAAGGGGGTGAGGCTGTGTGGGTAAAAACGGATAAAGGGGATCAAGAGTCCCATCATCCTCTTACAAAATGAATTTACGCACAGCATGGTGACTATAGTCAATAATAACATATTGCAAATTTGAAAGTTGTTTTCAGAAAATACGTCTGAAAAGTTCTTAGCACAAGAAAACAAATGGCGTGACTGTGCATGCAGAGAGATGTTAACTAGACTTACTATGGTGTTCATTGTGCAAGATATACAAATGCCAAATTTTATGTTGCACGCCTGAAACTAGTGTGTCATATATCGATTATAATTTAATAAAACGAAAAAAAAATGGAAGGAAATAAAAACATGTACTGATTCACTGAAAGACATAGTTTGATAGCCACAAACCCTCAATACAGGAGATTCTAGAGCTTTTTTACATTAAACAGGTGAAAAATCAGCCTGGATGACAAGGCTGAGCTGTAGATTGGGACTAGAACGAACAAAATGGTGGTTATACTAAATGAATAATGACGTTGATGTAAAGCAAAATAAGGATGTCTACAAGGTTGTGAGGGGTTTTTGTTTTTCTGTTTGTTTTCTAGAGAGAATTAAAATACAGGACACAATAGCACTGAAGTTGGCAGGAAAGTATATGGGGCAAAAGTGCGCTAAGATTTCTGGATCTTTTCCAGATGACAATAGACAGATTAAGATAGGATTTTATAATAAAGGATTCATGTCATAATTTCTAAGGTAGCCACTCAAATAACAGAAAGAGAATGTATTAACTTCTCAACTGTATGCAGGGAAAACCCTAACCAATCCAAAAGAAACAAAGAAAAATCAGGACAAGAAAACACAAAATACGTCAGATTTTAAATTATAAAGATCATACGTCATAATGAACTGTAGTGAAGATATTCTAGCTGAAAGTAAAGACTTCTGACTTGTTACCTCAGAAAGCTCCAACTGTAATTCACAAAAGCTGTAATAAAGCAGGAATATGGAAGAGTTGACAATAAAAGGATAGGAAAAGATATCCTGCAAATGGCAACAAAAATGTATCTACTTTAAAATAAACTCTATTAAAAAGTATAAAGTGTAGTAATTCACCAGCAAAATAACAAATTTATATTTAATAACAAATTTAAATATATACAACAAAAAATGAACAGAGGGAGCCTGGGTGGCTCAGTCGGTTAAGCACCTGCCTTCAACTCCCGTCAAGATTCCAGGGTCCTGGAATCAAGGCCCACATCAGGGTCCTTGCTCCAGGGGGGAGCCTGCTTCTCCCTCTCTCTCTCTCTGCCTGTCACTCCTCCTGCTTCTTCAGTGTCCGATAAATAAATTAAATTTAAAAAAAAACACACAAAAAACTGAACAGAACTGCAAGAAGAAAACCATGGTCATAATGGGAAACTTTTTTACCATACTTCTCTTGGTAACAGAGAATAAACGAACAAAAATCAGTGAAAACACAGAATATTTGAATAGGTTTACAAACTTGATCTACAGACACATACAGAAAACTATACTTAATGACTGCAGAATATACCTTCTTTTTAGACACAGACAGGATACATTACAGATATTGAATATGTAGCTGGCCATAAAGTGTAAACACATTTCAAAGGACTGAAATAATGCAAATTAGGTTTTCTGACCTCAAAGCAATTAAGGTAGAAATCAGGAACAAGATAAATTAAAAAAATCCTTATTTGTAAATTCAAGAAAAGTCTAAGTAAGCAACTACAAAATGATTCTAAGTTAAGAAAACCAGTACCTTGGGAGAAATGGCCTTAAATGCTAACGTTAGGAAAAGAAGAAGGTTGAAAATTTATGAACAAACGTTCATAACTAGAAAAAGAATTTTTTTAAAAAAGTCAATGAAATAAAAACTAATATACAATGAGGAAAATTAATAAGGCCAAAGGTTTATATCTAAAAAGACTAATGCCAAAACTCTGGCAATATTGAGGAAAGAGAAGAAAGGGCAGTAAGTACCAATATCAGGACCAAGAAGAAAAACAATTAGCATAGAAAGTGCACATGTGAAATATTATAAGCAACCTTTTCAGAAATTTGACAATGTAGTTGAAATGGACCAAATCTTAGAAAAATATGAATCATTAAAACTAATCAAGAAGAAATAGAAAGCCTAAACGTTCTTGTCATCTTTAAAATAGTTACCAATATCCTTATAAAAAAGAAAACATCCAGGCCCAAGGAACCCAACAAGTCAGTTCTGTTAAAGGACAAACGAACTTCAGTCTTTCATAAACTTACCCACAGAAGAGTAGAGACTTCCACCTCACAACATAAGGCTACCCAGGATATTGTGAAGATCTGATGAGAGAGATAAGAAAGCAAAATTATGGGCTGAAGTCTCATAAAAGGAGACATTAAAGTTCTAAATAAACTAGGAGTCAACTAACTCCAGCAGATTATATGTAAAGGAGAACAAATCATGAACAAATTAGGTTATCTCAAATAATAGTCCAATGATAGCCAGTTGAACAGTCAAAAATCAGTAAAAAAAAAAAAAATGTCAAAAACCAATGAACTTTCCTATGTTGAGACTGACAGGAAACAAATCATATGATCATTACAATAAATAAATAAAAAGCACTTGACAAAGTCCAATGGCTAGTCATTTAAAAAGTCATTTTACAAAGAATAAACGGAAACTTCTTAAATTGAGTAAACGGCAAATATGAAAAAAAATAATCTAGAGCAAATATGACAAAGAAGAAATGTTGAGAGAATTTCTTTTGAGATCCAGATTCACACATAATAAACAAAAATCTAGAGTAGCGAAATCAAAGTGAAAATGAAAAAGGGAATAGCTTTTTGGTCACACATTAAGGAAATGTTTCATGAATACAATTCAGAAATCACTAACCTAAAGGAAAATGGTGCTCGACGAGTAACTTCTGCATAGAGAGTAGGGGAGGACAGAACAAAGCATGAGATGACAAAATATTTTTCCATATGTTTTCCCACCAAGAGAATCTGACATCAGCATGGTTTTACCTTTACCGGTGAATGCAGGCTTTTCTCACCAAACATATCCCAGAGGAAGGTCAGGTCTTCCTGGCTGTCCACACGTGGCCCCAGCCGGCCTGCACAACAGCCAACAGCTCATACAGACCTAGAAAGTGAAAATAAAACACAAAGCGTAACCATAGAGTGATCTCATTAATTTCACTTAAGGTGTGTGTGAAGGATGGCTGGAACATGTCGTTTTTACTGGATCAGTAATCTGGGCCATCAAGCAGAATGCTTCTCCGCGGAAGCCAAGGAACCTTTTTGATTTTTAAAGCCCAAATATGTAGCATCAACAGGCTAGCCTAACCTTTCCTTTGTCAACATTCTCCAGGCATCCAAGCGGACACAACCCGAGGCAGAAAACGTGTACAAGCTATCAGAGGAAGAAGAAAACTAAATCGTCACTACATTTGCCTCAGTGTTAGCCAAAGATCAAAAGGAGTCATGAATAGGAAAAACTCCTTAGAAGAGCAGAAAATTGATAGAGTGGCCCATTAAAAAGGTTTTGTGGTTTCCAAAGAGTTCCTAATGATATATAGCTTCAAAACCATTTGCGTTATCTACATCCAAATTCAAGTTCCAAAAAGCTAAGGCCTATTAAGCCATACGTGGTGTTGCTTTCTTGTAGCTGCTCATTTTTCAAAAAGCAACAACCACAAGCTACACAGAACTGAGTTTACCTTTAACTCCAATCTGGGCGTATGCCGTACCCTCTGAAAGAGTTAAGGAAAAGGATGCAGGTTCCTCGGGGCCCTCCTCACTAGAAGCTTCCTGGGGCTAGACAGTAGCACCCTGTTCCACCAGTAGCCTGTTGCAGAAACCCTCCCACCTCCTTTGGGGCCCATCAGACTCCTGTCCAAGAACTGTTACGACAGTGCCTGCCCGGGGCCTCTTCAGGGAGGTGACCTAGAAGAAGTCAGTATCAACTCTCAGCACACGTTTCACTTTCCAGTGGGATTATACGAGGTAAAAAGGAGAAACTTCCTTTTATTTCTGTCTGCTGTCTACAAGAGCACCGAAACCTCCTGGGATCTACGACACAGGAGCGTGCTGTTATTCCTGCTCTGAAGTGCTGCTGTTCATCACAGGGACAGCTTTACAAGATATGTAACTAGCAAAGAATCATAAATTATGGCCTGCTGATTAGTCTATCTATTATCTTCCTAAAGTATTATCATATTCTGATAATCAGTGATCATTCACCAAATGTATTCGCTTTGCCTTGGAAAGCTGGATCTGTAACATGAGACGTTAAACTCAAACATTCCTGGGACTGCATGTGGCCAAAAAGATCTATTCTACTTTAGGGGGAAGAAAATGTCTCCCTATTACATTCTTAAGTATTCTTGATGATTTACACTTATTCCCTTAAAAACCTGGCATCATGCCTAAGCTAGCTCTTATTTATGATTTCATAAAACTATTTGTAAGGTGTCCCAACATAATTCGATGTATAATAATGCAGGTCTCACTTTACACGTACACAGATACACACAACTTTAAAAACATGACAATTGCCAAGATCAGCGATTAAGGTCAGAGGTTCAAATTGAAAATTAGGTAAAAAGGAGGTAGAATTTCGCTATTTTATTATTGATTTAGGAGCAACAAAAGGAATTCCTTGTTCCTTGGAAATATGGTTAGTTTAATTAATAATACTAGTTCAACTATAACATAATTTATGAGGTATAGTTCTGGGGGGGGGCGATAACTGAGGTAATGTATTAGAACAGCCCCGGCATATGGTAAATAGTCTATTTCATATGTAACTTAGTGAGCTTCAGCTATTGTTGTTATTCCTGTTATTCATCAGGACTATTATTTTTTTTAGGATTAATTTATTTTACAGAGAGGCAGGGGACAGGGGCAGAGGGAGACAGAATCTTAAGCAGACTCCACGCTCAGCATGGAGCTTGACACGAAGCTCCAAATCATGACCCTGATCATGGCTGGAGCTGAGACCAAAAGTCAGACACAAAACCCACTGCACCACCCAGGAGTGTCCATCACTACTGCTATTGAAAAATCAAAACTCTGAGTCAAACAGACCTAGATTCAAACCAGGTCTATACTTCATTTACCCCCCATAACTTACCTCAGCCTTCTTTCCATCATATGTTCAAAAGAAACGGAATCTACACCTATAGTAAACTGGACAGGAAAAAATATACATACGTATGCAGATACACAAGTGTGTGCATATAACACAGGTAAAATCTGAAAAAGCCTAAGGGACTGCATCAGTGACGATGTACCCACGTGGTTACCATAACTATGCGAGATGTCACCACTGGAGGAAGCAGGGTCAAGGGTACACGGGATCTGTATTATGTCTTCCAACACATGAATCCACAGTTATCTCAAAGTACAGTTAAAGCAAGAGGAGAAGTGGTGGTTAACATTGTTATAAGAATGCAAGGGAACAAGGCACGTAGTCCTGTGGTTGGCACAAAAGAGGCATTTGATGAATTTTTAAAAGATTTTATTTATTCATGAGACGGACAGAGAGAGAGAGAGAGAGAGGCAGAGACATAGGCAGAAAGAGAAGCAGGCTCCATTCAGGCAGCCCAAAGTGGGACTCGATCCCGGGACTCCAGGATCACACCCTGGGCTGAAGGCTGACGCTTCAGCACTGAGCCACCCAGGCGTCCCTGATAAAAACATTTTAAAAATTGGGCAGCCCGGGTGGCTCATCAGTTTAGCACTGCCTTTGGGCCAGGGCTTGATGGACTCCCTGCATGGAGCCTGCTTGTCCCTCTGCCTGTGTCTCTAACTCTCTCTCTGTCTCTGTGTGGCTCTCTTAGGAATGAATAAAATCTTAAAAAAAAAGAGTTTTAAAGAATAATAAAGTGATTTCTTAAGACTTCCTCAAGTGGCAACTGCCCCTTACTAGAATTCTGTCTATACCTTTACTCCACTTCAAAAAGTTTGGATCTCGAATGAACCACCAAGAGGAGCAGAGGAATAAGCGTCCGCATAAAACACATAAAGTGAAAGATCCCTATAATTTCTAATCTTTGGATGAAACCTGAAAGGCGTCTGGGGGAGTAACCAAATAGCAAATCACTTTGAGATTGATGACATATGCCTTATTATCTAAGTTAAAATAGGAAACACAGGGACATCTGGGTGATTAAGAAGCTGAGTGTCTAACTTTGGCTCAGGGCTGATTCTGGCCCAGGACCCAGCCCCACATTGGGCTTCCTATGGGGAGCCTGCTTCTCCCTCTGCCTGTGTCTCTGCCTCTCTCTGTCTCTCTCACAAATCAATAAGTAAAACCTTTTACAAATGAAACAGAAACCACATCTAAAAAATCAACTTCTGAAGATAATCGATTTCTTTTTAATTATACGGCCCCGATATTTAAACTATGGCTTTTCAAAACCATCAACAAGGAAAAAATTTTAAAAAGCAACAGATAAGTACTAGGAGATCATGAAAACCAGCCCATCGCACCCTGCGCCGCACCCACGCCCCGGCAGCGCGTGGTCCGGGAGGCCCCGCCAGCGAGACAGCCAGCCCGGGCGAGGGAGGAGGGCGCCGCGTGCAGCCCGCGCCCCGCCCGCGGCCCCGGCGGCTCGCACCTTCCTCAGCGCCGACATCCTCGAGCGCTCTGAGTTCAGCAGGCGAAGGGCGACATGCTTTGTGGCCCGTCCGTCCATCCGCACCGCCAGCCGACAATCCGCGGGGCCGCCGCCGCCGCCACCGCCACGCGTCCCACCGCGCTCCAGCCTGGCACACGCTCGGAGCCCCCCGCCGGCGCCTGCGCACTGGGCGCCCCGGAGGCCTGGCGCGCTGGGGGCCGGCCGGCGCGCGGAGGCACCTGGGAAGGGCCAGGCAAGCGCGGGGAGCCCAGGCAAGCGCCGCGCCTCCGCCACACCGCAGACGGCGGGCAGTCCCCGCCCCGAATGCCACCTGGGGCGCGTGCTGCTCGCTGGCCGCAACAAGGTCCCAGCGCCGCTGAGCAGCCGGTGCCAGGGCGAAGCGAAGGTAGCGCGCGTCCCCCCACGGGCGGTGCCCCGCATCCGGAGGACGGACCGGACACTAGCTGCCTCGGGCGGCGTGGCCGGAGGCTCTCGAGCTGTCCAGGGACCGTCTGTCCGCCGCTGGCGCTGCCCTAAACACGAGCCGCTTCCGCCTGGGCCCCTGGGCCCTCGCCGCTGCCCCGCGGGAGCCGGACGCCGCCCCCTCCTCAGGCCCCGCAGCTCCTCCAGCCCGCCCGTCTGCCCGGAACAGTCCGCGCCGCACCCACGCCGCGGGAGTGCAGGGTCCGGGAAGCACCGAAGCACCGCCGGCGAGGCACCAGACCGCCGCGCGCAGCCCACGACCGATCACCCCTGCAGCTCGGGGTCCCTGCCCGCGCCCCGCCCGCGGCCCGCACCTTCCTCAGCGCAGACATCCTCGGGTGCTCGGAGTTCAGCAGGCGCAGGGTGATAGGGCACACGGCCCGTCCATCCGCAGGGCTGGCCGTCAGTCCGGGGGACCGCGCTCCAGCGCAGTGCACGCTGGGAGCCCCCCGCCGGCGCCTGCGCACTGGTCGACCGGGAGGCCCCGCACGCTGGGGGCCGGCCTGAGTGCGGAGGCACCTGGGGAGGGGGCCACACCCGCACCGGGGAGCCCAGGCAGCACCGCGCCCTGCCGTCCGGGGGTCCTTCCGCCCCACCGCTCCCCCGCCGCCGCCGCCGCCACCACGCGCCCCACCGCGCTCCAGCCCGGCACACGCTCGGAGCCCGCCGCCGGCGCCTGCGCACTGGGCGCCCAGGAGGCCTGGCGCGCTGGGGGCCGGCCGGCGCGCGGAGGAACCTGGGGAAGGGCCAGGCAAGCGCGGGGAGCCCAGGCAGCGCCAAGCATGGCGTCCGGGGATCCTTCCGCCCCACCGCTCCCCCGCCCCTGCCGGCGCGCAGGCCCCGCCCCGGATGCCACCTGTGGCGCGGGTCCCCTGGCGCTGGAGGCGGCGGTAGCCTGCAGCAAGTGCAGCTCGCCCGCAGCCCCACGGTCCCAGCGCGCCTGCGCGGCCGGTGCCAGGGCGACACGAAGGTAGCGCGCGTCCCCCCAGGGGCGGTGCCCCGCATCCGGAGGACAGACCCGGCACTTGCTGCCTCGGGCGACGTGGACGGAGGCTCTCGAGCTGTCCAGGGACCGTCTGTCCGCCGCTCGCGCTGCCCTAAACACGAGCCGCTTCCGCCTGGGCCCCTGGGCCCTCGCCGCTGCCCCGCGGGAGCCGGACGCCGCCCCCTCCTCAGGCCCCGCAGCTCCTCCAGCCCGCCCGTCTCCGGCACAGCCCGCGCGGCACCCACGTCCCGGGAGTGCAGGGTCCGGGAAGCACCGCCGGCGAGGCACCAGGCCGCAGCGCGCAGCCCACGACCGGTCACTCCTGCAGCTCGGGGTCCCTGCCTGCGCCCCGCCCGCGGCCCGTACCTTCCTCAGCGCAGACATCCTCGGGCGCTCGGAGTTCAGCAGGCGCAGGGCGACAGGGCACACGGCCCGTCCATCCGCAGGGCTGGCCGTCAGTCCGGGGGACCGCGCTCGAGCGCAGTGCACGCTGGGAGCCCCCCGCCGGCGCCTGCGCACTGGTCGACCGGGAGGCCCCGCACGCTGGGGGCCGGCCTGAGTGCGGAGGCACCTGGGGAGGGGCCACACCCGCACCGGGGAGCCCAGGCAGCACCGCGCCCTGCCGTCCGGGGGTCCTTCCGCCCCACTGCTCCCCCGCCGCCGCCGCCGGCACGCGCCCCACCGCGCTCCAGCCCGGCACACGCTCGGAGCCCGCCGCCGGCGCCTGCGCACTGGGCGCCCCGGAGGCCTGGCGCGCTGGGGGCCGGCCGGCGCGCGGAGGCACCTGGGGAAGGGCCAGGCAAGCGCGGGGAGCCCAGGCAGCGCCGAGCATGGCGTCCAGGGGTCCTTCCGCCCCACCGCTCCCCCGCCCCTGCCGGCGCGCAGGCCCCGCCCCGGATGCCACCTGTGGCGCGGGTCCCCTGGCGCTGGAGGCGGCGGTAGCCTGCAGCACGTGCAGCTCGCCCGCAGCCCCACGGTCCCAGCGCCGCCTGCGCGGCCGGTGCCAGGGCGACACGAAGGTAGCGCGCGTCCCCCCACGGGCGGTGCCCCGCATCCGGAGGACAGACCCGGCACTAGCTGCCTCGTGCGACGTGGACGGAGGCTCTCGAGCTGTCCAGGGACCGTCTGTCCGCCGCTGGCGCTGCCCTAAACACGAGCCGCTTCCGCCTGGGCCCCTGGGCCCTCGCCGCTGCCCCGCGGGAGCCGGACGCCGCCCCCTCCTCAGGCCCCGCAGCTCCTCCAGCCCGCCCGTCTCCGGCACAGCCCGCGCGGCACCCACGTCCCGGGAGTGCAGGGTCCGGGAAGCACCGCCGGCGAGGCACCAGGCCGCAGCGCGCAGCCCACGACCGGTCACTCCTGCAGCTCGGGGTCCCTGCCTGCGCCCCGCCCGCGGCCCGTACCTTCCTCAGCGCAGACATCCTCGGGCGCTCGGAGTTCAGCAGGCGCAGGGCGACAGGGCACACGGCCCGTCCATCCGCAGGGCTGGCCGTCAGTCCGGGGGACCGCGCTCGAGCGCAGTGCACGCTGGGAGCCCCCCGCCGGCGCCTGCGCACTGGTCGACCGGGAGGCCCCGCACGCTGGGGGCCGGCCTGAGTGCGGAGGCACCTGGGGAGGGGCCACACCCGCACCGGGGAGCCCAGGCAGCACCGCGCCCTGCCGTCCGGGGGTCCTTCCGCCCCACTGCTCCCCCGCCGCCGCCGCCGGCACGCGCCCCACCGCGCTCCAGCCCGGCACACGCTCGGAGCCCGCCGCCGGCGCCTGCGCACTGGGCGCCCCGGAGGCCTGGCGCGCTGGGGGCCGGCCGGCGCGCGGAGGCACCTGGGGAAGGGCCAGGCAAGCGCGGGGAGCCCAGGCAGCGCCGAGCATGGCGTCCGGGGGTCCTTCCGCCCCACCGCTCCCCCGCCCCTGCCGGCGCGCAGGCCCCGCCCCGGATGCCACCTGTGGCGCGGGTCCCCTGGCGCTGGAGGCAGCGGTAGCCTGCAGCACGTGCAGCTCGCCCGCAGCCCCACGGTCCCAGCGCCGCCTGCGCGGCCGGTGCCAGGGCGACACGAAGGTAGCGCGCGTCCCCCCACGGGCGGTGCCCCGCATCCGGAGGACAGACCCGGCACTAGCTGCCTCGTGCGACGTGGACGGAGGCTCTCGAGCTGTCCAGGGACCGTCTGTCCGCCGCTGGCGCTGCCCTAAACACGAGCCGCTTCCGCCTGGGCCCCTGGGCCCTCGCCGCTGCCGCGCGGGAGCCGGACGCCGCCCCCTCCTCAGGCCCCGCAGCTCCTCCAGCCCGCCCGTCTGCCCGGAACAGTCCGCGCCGCACCCACGCCCCGGGAGTGCAGGGTCCGGGAAGCACCGCCGGCGAGGCACCCAGGCGCCGCGAGGGACGAGGCCGCCGCGCAGCCCGCGACCGGTCGCCCCGGCAGCTCGGCCCCCGCGGCTCGCACCTTCCTCAGCGCTGACATCCTCGGGCGCTCGCGGTTCAGCAGGCGCAGGGCGACATGCTTTGTGGCCCGTCTGTCCGCAGGGTCGGCTGGCCGTCAGTCCGGGGACCGCGCTCGAGCCCAGTGCACGCTGGGAGCCCCTCGCTGGCGCCTGCGCACTGGGGCCTCACGGGGTAAACAACCCCCACTGAGCCCTGCACCAGGCAGGGGGTTGAGCAGCTCCCCCAAGTGCTAACAACTGAAAATCAGCACGATAGACCCTCCCCCAGAAGACCAGCGAGAAGGACAGGGGAAAAACAAGTTATTGACCAAGCAGCACTGGAAAGTTCCAGGGTAAGACAAGGGACTTGCAGGATACAGAATCAGACGATATTCCCCCTTGTTTTGTTGTTGTTGTTGTTGTTGTTATTTTTTATTTCTGTTTGCTTCCCCCACCCCTTTTTTCCTTTCTTTTTTTTTCTTTTTCTTCTCTTTTTCTTCCTTTTTTCTTCCTTTTTTCTTTCTTCTTTTTTCTTTTCTTTCCGTCTTTCTCTCCTCTCTTTTTCTCCTTTTCCCAATACAACATGTTTTTGGGCACTCTGCACTGAGCAAAATGACTAGAAGGAAAACCTCACCTCAAAAGAACGAATCAGAAACATCCTCTCTCCCATAGAGTTACAAAATCTGGATTACAATTCAATGTCAGAAAGCCAATTCAGAAGCATTATTATAAAGCTACTGGTGGCTCTAGAAAAAAGCAAAAAGGACTCAAGAGACTTCATGACTGCAGAATTTAGAGCTAATCAGGCAGAAATTAAAAATCAATTGAATGAGACACAATCCAAACTAGAAGTTCTAATGATGAGGGTTAACAAGGTAGAAGAACGAGTGAGTGACATAGAAGACAAGTTGATGGCAAAGAGGGAAACTGAGGAAAAAAGAGACAAACAAGTAAAGGACCATGAGGATAGATTAAGGGAAATAAATGACAGCCTGAGGAAGAAAAACCTACGTTTCATTGGGGTTCCAGAGGGCGCCAAATGTGACAGAGGCCCAGAATATGTATTTGAACAAATCATATCTGAAAACTTTGCTAATCTGGGAAGGGAAACAGGCATTCATATCCAGGAAATAGAGAGATTCCACCCCCTGAAATGAATAAAAACTGTTCAACACCTCGACATTTAATGGTGAAGCTTGCAAATTCCAAAGATAAAGAGAAGATCCTTAAAGCAGCAAGAGACAAGAAATCCCTGACTTTTATGGGGAGGAGTATTAGAGTAACTGCAGACCTCTCCACAGAGACCTGGCAAGCCAGAAAGGGCTGGCAGGATATAGTCAGGGTCCTAAATGAGAAACACATGCAACCGAGAATACTTTATCCAGCAAGGATCTCAATCAGAATGGAAGGAGAAAGAAAGAGCTTACAAGACAGGCAGGAACTGAAAGAATATGTGACCTCCAAACCAGCTCTGCAAGAAATTTTAAGGGGGACTCTCAAAATTCCCCTTTAAGAAGAAGTCCACTGGAACAATCCACAAAAACAGGGACTGAATAAGTATCATGATGACACTAAACTCATATCTTTCAATAGTAACTCTGAACGTGAACGGGCTTAATGATCCCATCAAAAGGTGCAGGCTGTCAGACTGGATAAAAAAGCAGGACCTGTCTATTTGCTGTCTACAAGAGACTCATTTTAGACAGAAGGACACCTACAGCCTGAAAATAAAAGGTTGGAGAACCATTTACCATTCAAATGGTCCTCAAAAGAAAGCAGGGGTAGCCATCCTTATATCAGATAAACTAAAACGTACACCGAAGACCGCAGTGAGATGAAGAGGGACACTATATTATAATTAAAGGATCTATCCAACAAGAGGACTTAACAATCCTCAATATATATGCCGCGAATGTGGAAGCTGCCAAATATATCAATCAATTAATAACCAAAGTGAAGACGTACTTAGATAATAATACACTTATACTTTGTGACTTCAATCTAGCGCTTTCTACACTTGATAGTTTCCTAAACACAACATCTCCAAAGAAACGAGAGCTTTAAATGATACACTGGACCAGATGGATTTCACAGATATCTACAGAACTTTACATCCAAACTCAACTGAAAATACATTCTTCTCAAGTGCACATGGAACTTTCTCCAGAATAGACCACATACTGGGTCACAAATTGGATCTGAGCCGATACCCAAAGATTGGGATCGTCCCCTGCATATTCTCAGACCATGATGCCTTGAAATTAGAACTAAATCACAACAAGAAGTTTGGAAGGACTTCAAACACGTGGAGGTTAAGGACCATCCTGCTAAAAGATGAAAGGGTCAACCAGGAAATTAAGGAGAAATTAAAAAGATTCATGGAAACTAATGAGAATGAAGATACTACCATTTAAAACCTTTGGGATACACCAAAAGCAGTCCTGAGGGGGAAATACATCACAATACTAGCAGCCATCCAAAAGCTGGAAAGAACTCAAATACAAAAGCTAACCTTACACCTAAAGGACCTAGAGAAAAAAAAAAAAAACAGCAAATAGATCCTACACCCAGCAGAAGAGAGTTAATAAAGATTCGAGCAGAACTCAACGAAATCGAGACCAGAAGAACTGTGGAACAGATCAAACAAAACCAGGAGTTGGTTCTTTGAAAGAATTAATAACATAGATAAACCATTATTCACCCTTTAAAAGGAAAAGAGAGAAGACTCAAATTAATAAAATCATGAATGAGAAAGGAGAGATCACTACCAACACCAAGGAAATACAAAAGATTTTAAAAACATATTATGAACAGCTATATGCCAATAAATCAGGCAATCTAGAAGAAATGGACATATTTCTGGAAAGCCACAAACTACCAAAACTGGAACAGGAAGAAATAGAAAACATGAACAGGCCAATAATCAGGGAAGAAATTGAAGCAGTCATCAAAACCCAAGACACAAAATCCAGGGCCAGATGGCTTCCCAGGGGAATTCTATCAAACGTTTAAAGAAGAAACCATGTCTATTCTACTAAAGCTGATTGGAAAGATAGAAAGAGATGGAGTACATCCAAATTCGTTCTATGAGGCCAGCATCACCTTAATTTCAAAAGCAGACAAAGACCCCACCAAAAAGGAGAATTACAGACCAATATCCCTGATGAACATGGATGCAAAAATTCTCAACAAGATACTAGCCAATAGGATCCAGCAGTACCTTAAGAAAATTATTCACCATGACCAAGTAGGATTTATTCCCGGGACACAAGGCTAGTACAACACTCATAAAACAATCAATGTGATTTATCATATCAGCAAGAGAAAAGCCAAGAACCGTATGATCCTCTCATTAGATGCAGTGAAAGCATTTTACAAAACACAGCGGCCATTCCTGATCAAAACACTTCAGAGTGTTGTGAGAGAGGGAACATTCCTCAACATCTTAAAAGCCATCTACGAAAAGCACACAGCAAATATAATTCTCAATGGGGAATCACTGGGAGCCTTTCCCCTAAGATCAGGACCAAGACAGGATGACCACGCCCACCACTGCTATTCAAGATAGTACTGGAAGTCCTAGCCTCAGCAATCAGACAACAAAAAGATATTAAAGGCATTCAGATTGCCAAAGAAGAAGTCAAACACTCCCTCTTCACCGATGACATGATACTCTACATAGAAACCCCAAAAGCCTCCACCCCAAGATTGCTAGAACTCATACAGCAATTTGGCAGCGTGGCAGGATACAAAATCAATTCCCAGAAGTCAGTGACGTTTCTATACACTAACAATGAGACTGAAGAAAGGGAAATTAAGGAGTCAATCCCATTTACAATTGCAACCAAAAGCATAAGATACCTAGGAATAAACCTCACCAAAGAGGTAAAGGATCTACACCTAACAACACCCTAAAAACTATAGAACACTTCTGAAAGAAATTGAGGAAGAAACAAAGAGATGGAAAAATATTCCATGCTCATGGATTGGCAGAATTAATATTGTGAAAATGTCAATGTTACCTAGGGCAATTTACACGTTTAATGCAATCCCTATCAAAATACCATGGACTTTCTTCAGAGAGTTAGAGTAAATTATTTTACAATTTGTGTGGAATCAGAAAAGACCCCGAAAAGCCAGGGGAATTTTAAAAAAGAAAACCATATCTGGGGGCATCACAATGCCAGATTTCAGGTTGTACTACAAAGCTGTGGTCATCAAGACAGTGTGGTATTGGCACAAAAACAGACACATAGATCAGGGGAACAGAATAGAGAACCCAGAAGTGGACCCTGAACTTTATGGGCAACTAATATTCGATAAAGGAGGAAAGACTATCCATTGGAAGAAAGACAGTCTCTTCAATAAATGGTGCTGGGAAAATTGGACATCCATATGCAGTAGAATGAAACTAGACCACTCTCTTTCACCATACACAAAGATAAACCCAAATGGATGAAAGATCTAAATGTGAGACAAGATTCCATCAAAATCCTAGAGGAGAACACAGGCAACACCCGTTTTGAACTTGGCCACAGTAACATCTTGCAAGATACATCCACAAAGGCAAAAGAAACAAAAGCAAAAAATGAACTATTGGGATTTCATCAAGATAAGAAGCTTTTGCACAGCAAAGGATACAGTCAACAAAACTAAAAGACAACCTACAGAATGGGAGAAGATATTTGCAAATGATGTATCAGATGAAGGGCTAATTTCCAAGATCTATAAAGAACTTATTAAACTCAACACCAAAGAAACAAACAATCCAATCATGAAATGGGCAAAAAACATGAAGAGAAATCTCACAGAGGAAGACATAGACATGGCTAACACGCACATGAGAAAATGCTGTGCATCACTTGCCATCAGGGAAATACAAATCAAAACCACAATGAGATACCACCTCACACCAGTGAGGATGGGGAAAATTAACAAGACAGGAAACCACAAATGATGGAGAGGATGTAGAGAAAAGGGATCCCTCTTGCACTGTTGGCGGGAATGTGAAATGGTGCAGCCACTCTGGAAAACTGTGTGGAGGTTCCTCAAAGAGTTAAAAATAGACCTGCCCTACGACCCAGCAATTGCACTGCTGGGGATTTACCCCAAGGGTACAGATGCAATGAAAGGCCGGGACACCTGCACCCCGATGTTTCTAGCAGCAATGTCCACAATAGCCTAACTGTGGAAGGAGCCTCGGTGTCCATCGAAAGGTGAATGGATAAAGAAGATGTGGTCTATGTATACAATGGAATATTACTCAGCCATTAGAAATGACAAATACCCACCGTTTGCTTCAACGTGGATGGAACTGGAGGGTATTATGCTGAGTGAAATAAGTCAATCGGAGAAGGACAAACATTATATGGTCTCATTCATTTGGGGAATATAAATAATACTGAAAGTGAATAGAAGGGAAAGGAGAAGAAATGGGTAGGAAATATCAGAAAGGGAGGCAGAACATGAAGACTCCTAACTCTGGGAAATGAACTAGGGGTGGTGGAAGGGGAGGATGGCGGGGGGTGGGGGTGAATGGGTGACGGGCACTGAGGGGGGCACTTGACGGGATGAGCACTGGGTTTTATTCTGTATGTTGGCAAATTGAACACCAATAAAAAATAAATTTATTATTTAAAAAAAGAAAAAAAAGAAAAAAATAAAAAAAGGAAAAAAAAGAAAAAAGATCATAGAAAAAGTAAATGAACTAGAGACTTAAAAAAAAAAAAACCACCAAAACAAAACAACAAGAACAACAACAAAAAAAAAGTAGAAACAAGCAAACAAACAAAATCGATATGTACAATAGACAAGATCAATAAAACCAAGACCTGGTTCTTTGAAAGGATAAACAAAGCCTATAAACTAGCCATAATCCTCAAAAAGAAAGAGGGCACAAATACAACCAGAAATGTAGAGGAAGGGCAGGCCAAGCGGCTCAGTGGTTTTCCACCTGCCTTTGGCTCAGGGCATGATCCTAGAGACCCAGGATCGAGTCCCACATCGGGCTCCCTGCGTGGAGCCTGCTTCACCCTCTGCTTGTGTCTCTCATGAATAAATAAATAAAATCTTGGGATCCCTGGGTGGCGCAGCGGTTTGGCGCCTGCCTTTGGCCCGGGGCGCGATCCTGGAGACCCGGGATCGAATCCCACGTCAGGCTCCTGGTGCATGGAGCCTGCTTCTCCATCTGCCTGTGTCTCTGCCTCTCTCTCTCTCTCTCTCTCTGTGACTATCATAAATTAAAAAAAAAGATTGAAGAAAATAAAAAAGAAATGTAGAGGATGTTACACGTGACACCACAAAATACAAAAACACTATAAGAGATGGCCAGAAACAATTATACATAACCATACTGGAAGACCTAGAAAAAAAAGGATAAATTCCTAAAAATGCACAATCTTCCAACACTGAATCATGAAGATACAGAAGACCTTAGTAGGTCAATTATAGGGATGCCTGGGTGGCTCAGTCAATTAAACATCTGCCTTCAGCTCAGGTCAGGATTCCAGGGTACTGGGTATGAAACCAATATCCAGCTCCCTCCTCAGCAGGGAGCCTGCTTTTTCTCTCCCTCTTTCTCCCTCTGTTTGTGTGGTCTCTCTCTCTCTCTCTCTCTCTCTCTCTCTCAAATAAATAAAATCTTCAAAATTATTTGTTTTAAATAAGATCTTAGTGGTCAATGATGAATAATGAAAATGAATTAGGAATAAAAACTCCCCAAAACAAGGACTGGACAGCTTCACTGATGGTTATACCAAATAGTTAAAGCCCTATAACTCTCAAATTATTCCTCTCCCCCTAAAAAGAACTGAAGAGAAAGGAAGGCTTCCAAATTCATTTTAAGTGGCTAGCACTGCCCTGATATCAAATCCAAAGACATCACACAAAAAGAAAATCACATGCCAGAGTCTCTGATGAACACAGATATGAAAACCCTCAACAAAATATTAGCAAACCTAATTCAACACACGTTAAAAGGAGAATGCATTATAATCAAATGGGATTTATTTCAGGGATGGAAGAATGGTTCGACACTCACAAATCAACATGATGTACCCACATCAACAAAATGAAGAATAAACATCATATGATTTTTCTCAACAGGTGTAGAAAAAGCATATCATAAAATTCAACTTCCATTTATGATAAAAAAAGTCTCAACAAAGTGTGTATAAAAGAAATATATCTCAACGTAATAAAGGCCATATATGTCAAACCCACAGTTAACATTATACTCAGTGGTGAAAACTGAAGGTTTTCCTCAAAGATCAGAAACAAGACAAGGATGCCCAACCTTGTCACTTTCATTCAATATGGTATTAAAAGTCCTAGCCATAGCAATTAGATAATTAAAAAAACGCAGAAAAATTGAAAATGAAGAAGTAAAACTGTCGTTATTTGCAGATGGCATTACACTATATATAGAAAGCCCTAAGGACTCCAAAAAATTATTAGAGCTAATAAGTGAATTTCATAAAGTTATAGGATACAAAATTAGCATACGGAGAAATTCATTGTGTTTCTTCCCTACACTAGTAACTATGAGAAAAAGAAATTAATGATGCAATCTCATTTACAACTGCATCAAAATAAAAAAAAAAAGCTTAGGGATAAATTTAATCAAGGAGGTGAAAAACTTGTATCCTTAAAACTATAAAATACTGAAAAAAGAAACTGAGGACAACACAAATAAATGGAAAGATATACTGTGCTATGGATTGGAAGGATTGGAAGAATTAATATTGTTACAATGTCTATGCTACTCAAAGGAATCTACAGTCAATACAATTCCCATCAATATACTGGTGACACTCTGCACATAACTAGAACAAAGAATCCTTAAAATTTGTATGAAACCATGAAAGACTCAAAATAGCCAAAATAATCTTGACACAGAACAAAGCTGGAGGCATAATGGTCCCTAATTTCAAACTATAGTAATCAAAACAGTATGGTACTGACACAAAAACCCTTAGGTCAATGAAATAGAGACCCTGGAAATAAATCCACATATTTATGGTCAATTAATCTATGACAAAGGAGGCAAGAACACACAATGGAGAAGACATTCTCTTCAGGAAATAATTTTGGGAAAATTGGACAGCCACATGTAGAAGAATGAAATTTAACCACTATCTTACTACCATATACAAAAAATAAATTCAAAATGGACTAAAGACCTGAATGTAGGACCTGAAACCATAAAACTCCTAGAAGAAAATGCAGGCGATAAACTTTTGACATTCATCTTAGCAATATTTTTTTGGACCAGCCTCCTCAGGGAAGGAGAACGAAGGTTAACACAAACAAATGAAATTACATCAAAGTAAAAATCTTTTGCACAGTGAAGGAAACCATCAACAAAACAAAAAGGCAACCTACCAAATGGGGGGAGATATTTGCACATCATATATTCAATAAGGAGTTAGCATCCAAAATACAGAAAGAATTTATACAACTGAATATTTAAAAAGCAATCTGATTTAAAAACGAGTAGAGAACTTCAATAGACATCTTCCCAAAGAAGACAAACATAGCTAACAGGCATATGGAAAGGTGCTCAACGTCACTCAACATCAGGGAAAAATGCAAATCACTCCAGCCAGATTAACTTTCAAAAATACAAAAACAGCAAGTGTTGGAGTCTGTGGAGAAAAGGGAATTCCAACGCACTGTTGGGAGGAATGTATATTGGTGCAGCCACTATGGAAAACATTTTAGAGGTTCTTCAAAAAATTAAATTTAGAATTATCATATGATCCAGCAATTTCACTTATTTATCCAAAGAAAATGAACACACCAATTTGAAGAAATATATGCACCCTAGGTTTACTGCAACATTATTTACAACAGCCAAGATGTGGAAGCAGCCTAATGGTCCAGTGATAGATGAATGAAGAAAGAAGATGTGGTAGGTATATCCAACAGAATATTACTCAACCATAAAAATGAATGACATCTTTCCATTTGCAACAACATGGATGGACTTAGATCAGTGCTATTACACTAAGTGAAATATGTCAGACAGAAGAAGAGAAAAACTTTATGATTTCTCTTATATGTGAACTCTAAAAACACAACACAAAACAAGCAGACTCATAGGTACAAGAAACAAACTATAGGCTACCAGAGGGGATACGAGTTGATGGAGGAAACAGGTAAATGTGGTGAAGTGGATTAAATGGCACAAACTTCCAGTTATAAAAGAAATAAGTCATGGGGATGTAATGTACTACATAGGGAATATAGTCAATAGTATTGTATTAACTTCACATAGTGGGAGATGACAAGCAGATTTATCATGGGGATCATTTTGTAACATGTAAAAATATCAAATCACTATGATATATACCTTAATATTATCTTGTATATCATTTATACTTCAGTAAAAATTAAATACATGGATAAAATAGAGTATTCCCCCAAAAAAGGACAAAAGGTAAAGATAACACATCAGAAACAACTGACAACTATAAAAATAAGTGTAAGCAATATTGTGTTGAATAACAGTTACTTTGCAGTATCAGATATAAACTGAAGAGTTAAATTAATGCTTACTTTATTAGTTTTCCTTAATATTATATCTTTAGTTACTGATAATTGGTAAATTCAAGGTCTTTTGATTGCATCTTATGCTTCCCTATGTTTCTGTTTTCTCATTTGAAATACCCTCTCTTCTTTGCTCTATTTATCCAAATCCTTAACTCTCAAAATCCAGTTCAATTTTTTCTTATTTCCTCCCAACACTCTCAGTACATAAACATGTGATAGCTTTTGAATTCCTAGATAATTTTTGAATTCCTAGAATATTAAATGCTTTTTGTAGGTAACTGGCATGTAATTATGCACTGCTTGTCCTTTCACTCGTGCAATTAAAGTAACTACTATATGCTAGGCACTCTGCTACAGCTAGAAATAGGACAGTAAACAAGGCAGATGCAGTCTCTGCTCATCATTAAAGCTTCCTAGTCATTGGAAAACAGAGCTTTATGCACAGAGTCATCCAGCAGGGTAGTAGGACCATGAAAAAAGCCCCAGGGGTATGGGATACAAAGCCACTCAGGGAGGGTGCAGGCTTGGAAAGGTTCCATTCCAAGAATACAGTACAGGAAGTCATAAGTCACTTCTCAGAAAGAGGATAATTTCAGAAAGAGGACAATTAAATACTGAAGAACACCCAAGGACTAATGGGAGAGCATTGGCCGCTTCTGGTAGAAAGACTGACTGGCATACAGCTGCCTTTTGCAAACAGTTAATTCCACTTCAAACTCACAAGCTTCATGTCAGCTAGGAGTATATTTAGTAGAAGCTCAGCAAAGATTTGTTTGAGTGCATGAATTAGAAGTAAGGCCTGGACAGAGTAGGGACTGAGACAGAACTCAGTATTTGCAAAGGAAAGTTGTAGTCCAATAAAGAAATGGTTAGTTAGCAATAGACTGTATAAATTAGTGCACAGTATACCCTAAAGTGCCCAGATTTTTTTTTTAATTTATGTGTCACATAATGCTATCCACAGAAGCGGAATCCCAGCAGAACTCGCCGAGGGCCTTTGTTGAAACAACTCACACATTAATGGAAAATATTCCTGGCCTCTTTAGAAGATGTAAAGAGATGAACTCATCTGGAAAATGTGAATTTGGGCCTAAATATTTCTTCATTGTTAAAGAATAGGTTTTAAACATTTGTTTTAGCTGAAATTCACCAAAGAGTACAAATAGGAGCATGTGATATATTCATCTCTTATAGAGCAAAGATTGCTAACTGTGATCTATAATTAGTAAACACAGATCGCCAATCTTGTAGCAGCCTCTGAGTCAGAGATGTGATTTCGGTTAGAATAATCAACCCACAGATAAGCAATTCCAACTTATATTGATAGAAGCCTATGTTACAGGCTGCATAGAAAATTAACAGAGCAGGCATTAAAAATTAACTGATGAGGGATCCCTGGGTGGTGCAGCGGTTTAGCGCCTGCCTTTGGCCCAGGGCGCGATCCTGGAGACCCGGGATCGAATCCCACATCGGGCTCCCGGTGCATGGAGCCTGCTTCTCCCTCTGCCTGTGTCTCTGCCTCTCTCTCTCTCACTGTGTGCCTATCATAAATAAATAAAAATTAAAAAAAAATTAACTGATGAGAACCTGTGAATTCCAAAAGATTTACCACCATGTGCTGAGGACTATTGTGATTTTTCAGGCAATGTCCTTTTAAAGAAAGAAAGAAAGAAAGAAAGAAAGAAAGAAAGAAAGAAAGAAAGAAAGAAAGAAAGAAAGAAAGAAAGAAATGTAGTGAGAGAACAAAGGACTGTTTTCCCATGAGAAATTTGTTTGAAACAGTTAAAAAGCGAACATTAGCAGGAAACAAACAAGTGAAATTAACTGGCACATGGGATTCCTACAGGAGGCAACTCTGTACACAATTGCAACCTATGACTTTTCTGTAAACAAATGAACAGTAAACCTGTGAAGCAACTAGCTAATGACATCTTAAACTAGGTAGATTCCAACAGTTTCTCTTCTCTGCCTTCTCCCCTATTTTATAGTACTAGCTACTTCTGACTTTTGAAAAAAACAACTCATAATCTGGGTGAAAAATCTCAATATATTAATCCCCCAGCAGCAAGCCCGTAAATGGCTGCTTGTACCTGGCTGTGAACCTGATACCTAGCCTGCTGAACCAGTTCTTTGCTGTGGTGTCACCTACGTCTATGTACAATTCACCTGTTCTGAACTTGGTTCAGATAGAATGCTATCTTCAGTGTCTTTGTGCTTCAGTTACTGGAAACTGAAGACACACTGATTTTTCTTAACAAATAAATGTAAATGCTGAACACAATGAAAACTTTTCAAGGCTTCTTATATATGAGGTACTGGTTTTCAAGAGAGTGTAACATGGATGAGGGAAATACATCTTTATTTTTGGTAACCTCAACTAAAATTTGGTGTTTTCTTTAATCATGAATGCAAGCAATACATCATGGTAATAGTAGTACCTGTGACTCTCTCACCAATGATAAAAAAAAGCTTTAATATCACTTTGTAGAACTGAAAATATCTCAAGAATGTCACTTATGCTTATCAGTCATTTGTGTTTATTCCATTCTCCTTCAGACCTTGTCACTTAATATACATTTACTAATTTACTAAGTCAAAATTTGGGATTTAAAAATATTTTAATAATTGGTATTGTTTCCTTTGTAATTCTAGTATTTTGTTTCATATATTTAAAACAGTATTATTGGGGGTGAATGGGTGACGGGCACTGAGGGGGGCACTTGACGGGATGAGCACTGGGTGTTATTCTGTATGTTGGCAAATTGAACACCAATAAAAAATAAATTTATTATTAAAAAAATAAAACAGTATTATTAAGAAGTTCATCAGACTGCCAAAGAGATTTGTGACACACAGAGATACATAACACACATGATTAAGAACCACTGGTTGCTGTGAGCCTGGGTGGCTCAGTTGGTTAAGTGTCCAACTCTTGGTTTCTGCTCAGGTCATGATCTCAGGGTCTTGGGATCAAGCCCTACATGTGACTCTATGCTCGGCATGGAGACTCCTGAAGATCCTCTCCCTCTCCCCGTCCCCCCACATGTGTGCACTCTGTCTCTAAAAATAAAAATAAAAAAATCTTTTTTAAAAAGAGAACTGGTGACTGTGAAGAATTCTGCTTTTAATTTACAATGTCTCTATCTTCAGAGGGAAAAATTGTTATTGACCAAGTTTAAAAAGCCAAGAGAGAGGAAGACCCTGAACAAAAAATAATATAATTAAGAGATTTTATCTAGCTAGCTTTGCTCTTACAAAAATCAAATTACATGGTTTCTAATTCATTCTTTCCTCACTAACTTTAAAATGCTATTAAATATGATTTTGAAATTTTTGAATTATGGTAGATGTGAGGCAGAATGGTTTAGATAAACATAATTACTGTTACCAGCTGTTGACAAGCTAAGTTAGAAAACAAACGAAACTATAATAATTGCTTAACACAAAGTAATCACTTCCCCTTTCTAACATATGTGGATCAGAGCCCCTAGAAAGCACTGATCATCACTAATATTACTGTTTCCTGGATACGAGAACATTTTAAGTTCTAATAGCAGAAGTTGAATGCAATGGTTTAGAGGATGGATTTCGGAGTTAGAATTGGTTTTTAATGCTGATTATACTATTACAATTTATATAACCTGGGTCTCAATTCTGTGGCCTGAAAAATTAGGATAAAATATCGATATCTTGTAAATTTATTCTGAAGATTAAGAGACTTAACAAGTGCAAAAGAATTAGCACATCATATGGGAAAAAAGGAACCAGTTTGTAACTGGAAATCGATCACAAGAGTAGCAACAGTTGTGGGACAAGAAATGAAAGGAAAATAGCAAAAATGGTATGAAAGTTATATTCTTTAGAATTGGCCATATCATTCTGTTAAAAGAGAAACTAAATCAATTAAAATTAAATTCAATTAAAATTGTTAGCATCTTAACAGAAATTCTCTCTTCATGACACAAGGGACTCCAGAGGCACCGGCTTCTCAGAAGCCATAGTGGGTAGCATTCAAGACATCTGAAAGAGGTAAATCATGGCGGGGGCGGGGGGGTAGAAAGAACTTCAGAAAAATCTCAGTCAAAACTATGCCTTGAACAAATATTGCCACACTCCCCAAGATGATAAAAAGGAACATTGATTTTATATAAATCAGGGCACTGTGAGCCTGTGACAACTAATTTAATAAAACACAAGTTGCTACTTGTGTGCTATAGCTTAAAATGCCAAAATCAAACTGTTTTCTCTCTCAATCTGGTCCAGGTCAATAATATAATATAGACAAAATTATGTAAATTGAATTGCTAACATGCTGAAGCAATTCTGGAAAAGCAAGTGAAGTTCTGGCACTAAAGATTTAGTTTAATCAATTTACAATCTAAAATCTACAAGACAGTCTTTGAAAAAAAATCAACTTTCTATATCCTGATTCTATCTATCTTCTCTATCCATGTTTTCTATATTCCTTTCTCTGAAATAATGAATAAAATGCCAAGATGACTAAAATAGTATCAGACGTTTGGTAGTCTGGACAGATCAAAATACGCCTAAATCCGAAAATGTTTCTGACACACTCCAATAGTTAGACACCTGTAGTGTTAGCAATTAGTTGTAAATCTTCTCAGAGTAGGACTGTGGTGAGCATATGTGTCAGGGGTGGCATAGTCGTGAGTTAGGAAGGATGGAGAATGTTTGCTTTGTCGATTAACCCTTACACAAAACTGAGGCTCACTGTTCACTAGCTTCAGGGTAAAAGCAGACCCAGAACAACCAGTCTTCTAAGTAGGCAAAGGGATCTGGCCTTTCGTTTGTTGATTTGACATTTTTCACAGCCTATTGAACAAAATCTGTATTTCCATACTTAATATGATCTTCAGATAGAATTTCCAGATAGATAAATATCAGAGCTCTAAATTAGAAGTCAGAAAAAACTGGATTCATATTCTTGTTCTTAAAACACCATGTGAGCCGGGGCAAGAAATATAACCTCATAATCTTAGCCCCTTTATCTCTCAATGAATAGTTTAAACAAATTACAGGTGACCCCATCTGCTCTAAAATTCTCTGAACCACTAAGCAAGATAAAACAATGAACTAATTTAGCAATGGTCTTTCAGCATAACTAGGTTGCTATAATCAGGAGGACGCTCCTGAAATACATTATTTTTCTCCACTTCTGGCTTGAATATATTATTTTTTTCTATCATAACAGTGTAACAGCCCTGAATGCCTTCAGTCAAAATTCCCTACAGCACACAGTCATCTTGATTAAAATCTCAACAGTTTATTACAGATGGAGTAGTTCCAAAACATAATAATACTCTTCAGGTAGCAGGTGTTCCTGCATTTATTCAAATGGCTGGCTGAAAAGATGCAAAAGTCTTTTGTTTCCTGATGAGGTTAAACAGACTTTTACCTATGAAAACAAACTGTCAAACACAGGTACATTTAAAAACCCCTCTCAAATTATTTTTCGAGCATTAAAATCTACATATAACTCATCCATAATTAACCTGATCAGAAAACAAGTAGCCAGAAAAACAGGTAAAATTAAATATATTTGTAAAAACAAGTTGACTTTTATGTAACACAGCTTTGTTCTACCTCTGAGCACTTGGTTCATTTTTTGTTTTAAATCTTAGATGATCTGAAAAGCAATACATTTACACTTCACAAGAAATTTAATGCTGGATGTAAATGAGTAAAAGGTAAGTAAATATAAGTAAAAGGAGACATGTTATCAAGAATGAGTAAAATTTTTTGAAAAAAAGAATTACTAAATCAGAAAAAGACCTGGCAATGTAATTTAAATTATCAACATCTGATTTTCCTCTATAGAAAGACAGAAACAAAACCGATTGTGTAACATTCTAAGCTTAATTTTTAATCACCTGAGTTAAAGTCCTAGCTCATCCACTTACTTACAACATTTGACTTAATATTTAGTCCCTCTGAGTTTTCATTGACTCATCATAAATGAAGACATAACCAGTTACCATCGACTAAATCCTACTCGCAATGTGGTTTGGTCCAAGAAATGAGTGACAGATCTATCCTCCTATATGGTAAATTGTCCAATGTTATTTAAAAAATTAGTTATGTTTTAAAAAGTTATTTCTCTTGAAAAAGTCACTTCATTTTATTTTGTGTGTTTCTACATATATAACTAAAGGAAATTCAAAGGAAAGAAAAAAATAATTTCTCAATGAAATACTTTTTTCCATCTTTGCGTAATTCACTCATCACCTTAAGACAAAAAAGATTACATTTGTTCCAGATACATCACTTTAGTGAAAATTAATTCTCATGTGACTGTAGGCAAGCAATATAGAATAAAAATATAATATATAGAATATGGAAAATTGTACAGCTCTTTACTAAATGTTTCCTAAACAAATAGTTTTGCTATCCTGATACTTCCCTAAATTAACTCCTTTAATACAAGAGTAGTTTAGGAGTCACAAATATGCATGCTAGGAACTATTACTCATTTTGTTTTCCTAAAAAAGAAAATTATTCCATGATTTGAGCCAATGAAAATAGATCTCTCTAAAACAGCATCTGTGTTTCATTATAAAAGCAGAACTCATTAGTATCAGTGAAAAACTCTCGGGAATAAAGGTGAGGGTAAAAATGTAAGTTTTGGATGTAAATATACCTAGATTCAAAGTCCCAGCCTGTCAGTGACTAGTTAGGTAGACGTTTCTATGAAGCTCCCTTTACCCATCCTTCAGTAAAATGGAACTTGCATTTTAACTCAGAGGGTTGTGCTAAGAATTAATTACATAAAATAGTATTAAGTATTATGTTCAATAAATGTTAAATATTTGATGTTCAATGAATGCATCCACTACTGTGGTTGTGATGTATAATCAGAACTACCCTTTCCAACAACATTGATATTGAATTATTGCTCAATGGTTGCATAGCTTTTGCATCTGATTGCATGTATGTATCTCAGAATACAAATTTTTCAGATCAGACTTTTTATTGAATTATAATTGACGTGGAATATTATATTAGTCTCGGGTGTATAGCATAACGATTCAATATTTTTGCATATTATGAAATGATCGCCTGGAGAGGTCTGGTTACTACCTGTTAGTATAAAAAATTATTGCAATGTTATTGACTATATTCCATAGACTGTACATTGCATGCCCATAAATTACTTATTTTATAACTGGAAGTTTGTAACTCTTAATCCCCTTTACCTATTCCAACTGTCCCCTGACCCTCTCCCCTCTGGCAACCACTAGTTTGTCGTCTGTATCTTTCTGTTTTGTTTGTTTGCTTTTTTTTTTAGATTCTACACATAAGTGAAAGCATATGGTAGTTGTCTTTTTCTGATTTACTCACTTAACACAATGTCTTTAAAGTGTATCTGTGTTGTTGCAAGTGGTAAGATTTCATTCTTTTTTTTTTTTTACAGTTGAACAATATTCTTTTGTATATCACATCTTCTTTAACATTTATCTCAATGGACACTTAGGGTTACTTCCATGACTTGGCTATAGTAAATAATGCTGCAGGAAACACAGGCATGCATATATATTTTCCAATTAGTGTTTTTGTTTTCTTTGTATAAATACCCATAAGTGGAATTGCTGGATCACACGGTAGTTCTATTTTTGAAAAATTTTTGAGGAAAATTTTATACTGATTTCCACAGTGGCTGAACCAGTTTGCATTCCCACCAACAGTGTAGGAGGGTTCCCACATCCTCACCAACACTTATGTCTTGTGTTTTTGATAATAACCATTCTGATAGGTGTGAGGTGATACCTCATTGAGGTTTGGATAAGGCAGCCTATAGAAGAGTCTTGTTTTCCTTATCCATTTAGCCATCCCATGTCTTTTGATTGAAGGATAGTTCCCTTACACTTAAAGTCACTATTTCTAGGTATGTACTTACTGTCATCTTATTAATTGTTTCCTCACTGTTATTGTTGTCCTTCTCTGTTCCTTTCTTGGTTTGTTACTTCGTGTTTGTTTTCTTTATATTTAGATTGCTTTGTCTTTTACTTTTGTGTTCTTAACTATAAGCTTTCTTCTTTGTGGTTATGGTCTGGTTCACATATAACATGTATATAACTGTCTCCTTTAAGTTGACAGTAAGTTAATTTTGAACGTATCCCAAAGTTTTATATTTGTACTCCTCTCTTCTGCATTTTTATATTGTTGATAACACATTTAACATATTTTTTATTTTATTTATCCCTTAACTCATTGCGGTAGTTTTATTGTACTACCTTTGTCTTTTACCCTTCATATTTGTTTTATAAGTTGTTGATCCACTCACTACCTTGATTACTTGTCCTTCCGGTTAGATTTTTAACTCTCATTTGTTTTCTTAGTTTTCTCTCATTTTTTTCTTTAGTTTTCTTACTAGTAATTAGTACCTTTTCGTTTTAGCTTAGAAAAGCATTCTTTACATTTTTTGTATGGTTGGGTTCAGTGGTGATGAACTCCTTTAGCTTCTGCTTCCTGGAAAACTCTTAATCTCTTCCTCAATTCTGAATGACAGACTTGCCAGGTAGAGAATTCTTGGTTGGGAGTTCTTCCCTTTCAGAACTTTGAATATATTATGCCATGCATGCCCTTCTGACCTATAAATTTCCTGCTGAGAAACCTTCTGATAGAGTTATAATGGCTCCCTTTTATACAGCGTGTTGCTTTTCTCTTGCTTTCAGTATCTTCTCTTTATTATTAATTTTTACTATTTTAATTATAGTGTTCCTTGGTGTGTTTCTCTTTGGATTCATCTTTTCTCTTTTTTAAAAAGATTTATTTATTTATTTATGGGGGGAGAGAGAGAGAGAGAGAGAAAGAGAGCAGGAGGAAGGTGAGAGGGAAAGAATCTTCAAGCAACCCGCCCACTGAGTGCGGAGCCCAACGTGAGGGCTCAATCCTATAACCCACAAGATCACGACTGGAGACAAAACCAAGAGCTGCTCACTCATCCAACTGAGCCACCCAGGCATCACTGGATTCACCTTATTTGAAACTCTCTGGGCTTTCTGGACTTGAATATTTATTCCCTTCCCTGAATTAGGTAAGTTTTCTGCCATTATTTCTTTGAGAATTTTCCTGGCCCTTTCTCTCTCTCTCCTCCCGTGACTCCTATAATGAAAATGTTATTCTGCTTGATACTGTCCCAGTGGTCCCTTAAGGCATTTTGTCTTTTTAAAAACTCTTTTTTGCTTTCATTTTCCTGCTGTGATTGGGTGTTTTCCATGGATTTGCTTCTGTTTTACTGATTCACGTTTCTATTCCATCCGTTCTGCTGTTGAACCCCTACAGTGCGTTTCTCAGTTCAGATTTAACTTCTCTTTGGTATTTTCATCTAGTTCCTAACTCCCTGCAGAAGTTCTTGCTGTGTTCATCCATTCTTCTCCTGAGATCTGTGAGCCTCTTTATGGCCATTACTATGAATTCTTTATTAAGTGTGTTGCTTATCTCAGTTTCATTAAGGTCTTTCTCTGAGGAGTTTCCTTGTTGTTTGGATATATTCCTCTGTCTCCTCATTTTGCCTCTCTCTGTTTCTCTGTGTGTATTGGGTGAAATGGCTACCTTCCTTCATCTTGAGAGAGTAGTCTTATGTAGGAGTTTTTCCATGTGAGCCGGAAGCACAACCTCCCCTGGCCACCAGAACCAGGCACTCTATGGGCATCTGCAGTATGGTTTGAGTAAGTCTGCTGGCTCTGATAGAGCCACAGTTGCTGTGCAGGGAGATCAGGGCTCCCACCACTTGCCCACTCCATGTATGCACCAGATAGGTAGAGTTCAGGGTGCTCATCTGACCTGCTTGTGGCTTGGCTGCTACATGAGGGAGACGGGCTCTGTCACTCACCTGGTCTTGATGCAGCTCCGATAATGCACAGAGTGAATGAAATGTGGGGAGCTTCCCCCAGCCTCATTATGTGGCAGGGAGAGCAGACCATGACCTTCATGTGTTAGCTAGAGGGAGGGCACCAAAGATGGCACACATTTGTTCTATCGTCAGGAAGTTAGGATGAGTGGCAAAAATGGACACACCAGCACTTCCATCCCTGGATAATGTCCTCACAGGTTCCTGACCCTCTGGCAGTCATTTTAAAATTAGTGCATCTCCCTTCTTATGGTTTAGGTGCTTTCAAGTCTATTCCTCTTGTGCTAGATCTCCATGTGAATGCATTTGCAGATGAGCCCTTTTAGAGTGGGATATATGTTCCTTATAGTTCTATGATTCTTTTGGTCCCTCTTGTGGGGTTATTGCATCCGGGACAGGGCCCAGGGAGGCCATGTCTCTTCCTCTCCTATCCTTTGCAAAGTGTCTTTTTTGTCTCTTACTGTGGAAAGACTAGTCATCTAGTTCTCATGGGGGGAGGGGGCTTTCCTTGTTTGTTTACAGAGGAAAATTATTACATGTATAGCTAGAAATTTGTTGTGTCTAAGGAAAGAGTTGCATTTAGGGTATTCCTACACCATCATCTTGAACTACCCTCTCTTCCCAGACTAGATTTTACTTTTGTGCAGGTAACCCATAACAGTCACTCCTTCACAAGGACTGTCCCCAAAAGAGGTGCTTTGGCCTAGCACCACTCCTCTTCTGCAGGCCCTTCTCTGAAGAGCCCAGAAGGACAAAAAGCCTAAAATTTCAAGGTCTTGCTCTCAAGATTTTATGACCTGCCTGTTGAAACAGAATAAGTATAATTGAACATTTAGTGAAAAAGAAGAATTTTTTGGAGCTGTGAAGGACACAGCTTATTATTCTGAGGAGTAATCATGGTGGGCAAAATTGGTCAAGGAAAGTTTTGCAAGAAGCTCAATCTACCAGATTGTGTTGGGTTTGGTATGGAGGCAAAAGAGGGAAACACAGAAGGAGATATTCCTGAGAAGAGACAGAGGAGACTGAGCCAGAGGCAACACCTGCATAAATTGAGACCATTTCAAAAGACAAGAAGTAAAGAAATAAATAAATAGAAGGCAGAATTCTTGCTCCTATCATGTCTGCCATCTGGCTAGGATGCTTTCAAATTAATGAGCAGGTTAAAATCCAGCATGGTTCCACAAAGAGAGAAGCCTAAGAAGTACTTTGTAATGATGATCAAAAATATGTATTATATTAATTACCAAAATAAAACGATTGCTCTAAAATTCCTGAATATAATATACACGATGAAAGATTTCTCTTTTGCAATAAATATCACTAAATGAAGATAATCATGTTTTTTTTTCTTAAAAAAAAGTGTTACTGGGTTTTAAAAAAACATAGCAGAAAGATAGTTTTTTAAAAATACTGTTAAATATCTATAGGAATCAATCGGAGGAATCATAGGAGTTCAACATGACTTGACAGGAAGACTTCTCTCTCACAATAGTTTAATTATACATTTTATTAGTAATATAAAGTTTGTTACTATGATAGAAGAAAGACTAAGGTGAATGTGAGGGAAACAAATACTAAAGCAAAGTCCACAAGGCAGAGCAAAATCTTTCACCTGAGAAATCCTTCCCTGTGTAGCCAGGTGTCACATGCGGCAATGTACTTGCAGAACACTCTTGTGCAAACTTTAAGCATTATATTTAAGCTCCTACATTTATATGCAAGCATAAATCACAGTGGTATTTGCTGCACGTGTTTTATTAGGTAGGCATTTCTGATTATCGAATAACCCTAAAATATACAGTTAACTCGGTTTTTGGATAAAATGCAGACTATTCAGCCATCACCTATTCCGAAAGAGATTTGGTATTCAGTATTCTAGTCAGGCGTTCTCCAACAGTGCTAGGGTACTTCAGCAAAGCTCATGTGTGATAAAACAGCAGTGGCCTCTAGAGCATGTTTTTAAAGCCAGCTCTCTCAGAATTCTAACTAAATTTCTCAAATGAACACACACACACACACACACACACACATGCATGCACACTCATCTCGTTTTTGCTGCTGTTTTAACTTGCCAAAGAGTAAAGGTATATGAATCAGGTCTTATTAATATTAATATATACGTTGTTATTTTGCTCCCTGAACACTGTCACTTTGTTATACTAAATTAAAGCCCTGACAGAAACATGAAATTAATCATCACTAAGAAAATGCATTGTTGTGTCATAGTTAATAAGCAGTTCAATGTAATCACACCTTGATCATTCTCCGGAGCAGTTCGGTCCTTTGCATGGTGTGGTTAGAACCAAAATGTCTAATATTAGTTCCCTTAATGATTGCTCAAACAGAAGTTAAAATGGAAAGTCACTCTCCCTTCAGATGTACAAATAATCTTTTTTTTTTTTTCTGAGAAGGATAGGGAAGGAAACGTCAAAACAGCAAGAAGAAATTTATGAGTCTTAGACTACATGTTACCATAAAAGGAGTCTCTGGGATTCAGTCATAATCACAGGGTATGATGTTGAGCTCAAAGCTAGTTCCCATGCCCTGCTTATCAACCCCCACAGAACATGTGAACCACAAGTAGAAGCTCCCATCCCAGATGAAAGGAAGCTTCTTCTGGCCAAGGTAGCAGAACTGTAAAAACTCCCTTTGGCCATGGACGGCCTGTAGGGCACTTTGATAAGCCCAGAGGAATCACAGGCAAAGATCCTACCTTAATGAGGACTGAATGGACCCCGTGGCTTTTGCAGATAGGAAATACCAGAAGCTTAGGGTGCAGGCAGTGCTGGATTCTTGCCACACAGCACTCTTGAGGTGTGCTTCTTCACCCCGAAGACCCAATGGAGTAGCCTCCAGATACAAGAAGTGTCCTAGGAACAAGGACGGCATTCAGACAGGGCACGAACAAGAATGAGGGGATCATTTTAGCTCCTCCATCTTACTTAGGGTTTTTAAGTATATTTCATAGGCTATGAGCTGCCAAAGGCATTTCCATTTGAAACAGAAAGAAAACCCAATAGCCTTGCTTCTAGCTCACTGACAGAACAATTTCCAACTGTCTATGCTTTGAGCAAAGTACTTCACAGAATGCAGATTAACCGATGTGACAGGATATTTATGCCACTGAATCAACAAAATAGTTATAGAAATCATTTCATGGACCCCCTAAACTACCCACTTGTAAAACAATGCAAAGATACTATCTACAAAATATATATAAAGGAATTATGGTGTATTTTCACAAATTCAGTCACCTACGGAATGCACAAGTAAAATGCTGAGAATCTTATTATGTACCATGAAGGATATTGAGTTTTGGGATGCCTGGGTGGCTCAGGGGTTGAGTGTCTGCCTTTGGCTTATGGGGATGGAGTCCCGTATTGGGCTACCTGCAGGGAGCCTGCTTCTCCCTCTGCTTCTGCCTCTGTCTCTCTCTTGCTCTGTGTCTCTCATGAATAAATAAATACATCTTAAAAAAAGATATTGAGTTTTACATTTGTGTATCCAAATACTTTTATGTACGTAGAGCTGAGTGTTTGCACGGGGCTCAGACCTTTCTTTCTCTGGTGTGGTTAGTTTGGGCTCCTGGAGGGCTCTGTTTCATCATAAGCCCATGGAGTTTCCACACTTAGACACCATCTTTCCTATTCTATAGCTTCCAGGAATTCGAGGTCCCTTCTTTACTGACATCCCTTGACCATTGAGTCTGAGACTTGACCTCATTTACTCATGGCAAAACTGAGGCATTCCCAACACTTCTGACATGTGTGACCTTACAGTCACATCGGCACAGCACCTCTGCAGCTTCCCAACTACCTTCCTTCACACATATCATCCCATTTCTCTAATCCTTGTTTGGGACACAGGGAAAACTTGATTCTTTCCATTTGCAGATGAGAAATTTGAGAATCTGAAAAACTATATGACATAGGAATGATCACATGAGTGATAGAATTTTGGGTTATTAATTATAAATTATGCCATTTAGGAAAAGTGCCCGATGGCAGCATAAATTATCATCTATCTACAATTATTAGAATGATATTAAAATTTGGTAACTCCCCCGTTATGTGTCGAATTGCATCCCCGCATCCCCCACTCCCCCAAAGATGATGGAGTCCCAATTCCATTCCCCTGTGAACGTGATCTTATTTCAAAATAGGCCCTTTATGGATGACCAAATTAGAATGAAGTCATCAGGGCAGGCCTCAATCCATACTAAGAATGTGTCGTAATGAAAAGGACAAATTCAGACACAGAGACAGACGTGCACAGAGGGAAGACAATGTAAAGACACATGAGAATGCCACCTACAAGCCAAGTAACGTGTGAGTCTACAGCAGCTAAGAGAGAAGCAAAGAATTGGTGATTTCCCCTCACAGCCCTCAAAAGGAACCAGTTGTGCTGACACCTTAATCGCACACTTCTAGCTTCCAGCTGTGCAACAATGCCTGTGGCTTACATCTCTGGTACTTTGTGATGGCAGCCCCAGGAGACAAATACGCTCACCAAATGTTTGCCTCGCTTGCCATGGTACCAGAGTAATCTCTCTAGAGATGCTGTAAAAGACTCATAACCTACCTTTTTTTGTTTCCAAGTGTGTGGTCTTTGGGAGGTCTTAGGGTTTGATGAGAGCCAACTCCCAAAGCCCAATCAAAGTTTTCAACCAAGGAGTTTTGCCAGCCACACCAGCCTCTCTCAAAAGTACAGGAGGTACCACATTCATTTTCATCAGTCTCATCTCCACAGTCATCTACAAAATTACAGCTTTGCTCTGGTTTATAACATTTGCCGTTCTGACATTCTCGAAAGCCAGGGGGACAGATACCTAGAAGACAGAAAACAATTGAAGATGAGGAAATACTACTAACACACCTGAAGCTACATGACATCCTTACTTAGCTTAAAAGCTAGTAAGAGTAGATTCACTTTAACACATAAAGAAACATGGTGTTCTTAGGAATGTGAGTTATCTGACTCCTATCCTTCTCTCCTGGTCCCCTCCAGGGTTTTGCCCAATAGATCACTCACGAGGATTACTCAAAATGAAAAAAAAATCAAGTATCATTTTACTGATCTAGGAAAGTATCCCAAGTCTCCTCACATACAGCATTTCCTGTAAGTTCAAGGATATAAATTAGATCTGAAAGCCAAAGTGAGGCTTTCAATTTTTTATCCTGAAACAAAATCTTTAGGGTACTCAGAGCTTATGTATTATGTTGTATTTGGAAGTCTATTCCATTACCACCCACACATTTCAAGATTTATCAGAAACCAAATAGATACATGGTACTTCTTCAAAAGCAGGGGTATGAATATATAAGTAATATTCAACTTTCTAACAGATTTTTTCCTTCAAAATGCGCATATATCTGTCAATCATTTAGAATTTTAGAACCGGGATCCCTGGGTGGCGCAGCGGTTTGGCGCCTGCCTTTGGCCCAGGGCGCGATCCTGGAGACCCCGGATCGAATCCCACGTCGGGCTCCCTGGTGCATGGAGCCTGCTTCTCCCTCTGCCTGTGTCTCTGCCTCTCTCTCTCTCTGTGACTATCGTAAATAAAAAAAAAAAAGAATTTTAGAACCAATTTGCCTACATAGCAATGTCAACAATAAATATTTTTTCCTACAAAGCTTAAAATAAAGGGCAATGTTTTTGAAGACCTGAGTTTGAATCCTGGTATTGATACTTCTCAGCTATGAGACTTGGCTTAATTAGCTAAGCTCATTGAAGAGACTACTGTTGATATTCTCAGCATCTAGAACAGTGCCTGGCCATTAGTAGGTGACTAAAAAATATGAGTCAAATAAACGGAGAAGTGAAATACAGTGCTCTGGATATGACAAAGCAGTTCCATATTCACATTTAGGGTATAATTGTTATCCTGCTCTAATATTACAATAGGGCATAGCACCAGGGTAACAATATTTCAGTAGAAAAAGTCATTTGAAGATCCATCTTGGAATATCCACTTCCCAGGCTCTGTGACACTATGGTATCTGAGACTTTCTTCCTTCCTGTCTTTCCTATCTGGTAGGTAGAGGAACCAATAATGCCTCCCTATTTTACTTCTACTTGAGCTTCTATGGCCTGGGGTTGTCTGGTGGCTGAGGATTGGTGTGGATTAGAGCTGAGAAGTAAGTTGGGAAGGTGTTCTGGAAGCTAAAATCTCCTGCTGATTAAAATCTTCAAAGATTTTACAAAGAAGCTTTCATGTCCTCCGTCAGTCCCACATTTTAGAAAATAGAAGGCTAAGAGGGAAGAAGTGGGAGGAGATGGATGTGATGTCACGTAGAAACCACTGGGGGAGAAGACTAGTGTTCTGGAAACTTCTAGCCATTTTGTGTGTTAAGCTGTTTCTGGACTGCTTGTTCAAAATTGCCTAATTAAATGCCCTTTACACTTGCAAAGCTTTTGAAAATAAGTTTCAACCATGCATTCTGCCTCTAACAAAACTTTCTTGTCTGGGTTAATTGCTAACATTTTCTTTTCTTGCAGCGTGGGATTAAACTATTTTTATTTAGCTGCCCAGTTCAGTTTTAGCAGATTGGGGGTAAGGCAAAAGACCTTTAATGTTTCAATCACAGAGCTTGACTCAGAATCAGAACATTAAAGCATTCCTGAGCTACCTAGAAATGGAGATCATTTACATTAACCTCCATTCATAGATGAAAGATAAATGAGGATTATAGATGTTAAATGACTTGATGATTTTTTGATAGCAGAGGTACAATTTGCACCCAGGTCTATTATCTTCTGAACTATTTTTTAAATCTATTGACTTGAAAAGAAGAGCAGTGATCCAGGTCAACTATCACAAGACGAGACCACCAAGGAAGAGAAATGGTGGTGTTGACCACCAGATGAATTATTTCTCATGGGACTGTTGAAAACCTGTGAAATTACTAGATCATTTAATTTTACACAAGTAGGCATTTGTATTGATTCCGTCAATTCCAGTTTATTTGGGGAGTAAAAACAAAACTGGTTCTTGAGATACTTTTCTCCAAAGAGACTGAATCAAGCTTATATTTAATCCTTTTAAAGCAAATAAGAAAATAATTTGAACATGTTTCTAAATGGAATCACATTACAAATCCCAATATATTACAGAATCAATACAGCTCATATTTTGGAATAATCATAATTTTTAAGTTCTAAAACATAATAGCTACATAATTTAAAAAGACAATAATTTAAATATTACATAATATTAATTTTGAACAGAAAACCCTTCACATTAATAAAGACAATTTTACTGCTATCATGTATCCTACCCATAAAACACCTTTTTGCTAAATATCAAGCAATAATCAAAATTATCGACTAATGTTATTTACCTATTTCCAAATTATTTTCCATGTCTGTTGTTTTGTCCAAAGAAATCAGCTACTAAGGGAGGATGTATATCTTTAAGTGATTCTGGGATTAAAGCTTCTATGAAATTATGTAACTTTGATTTTTAGTAAAAATATTTTATTTACATTAGGCAGAGACCTTCTTAGTGGGCAGGGTTTTTTTTTTTTTTGTAAAAAAGAACAAATTATGAAAGTAAAAAATCTCCAATGCAAATAAATCTTAGAGACTGAATCTGAAGCTTAACATGCTGAAATGCAAACTCTGATTCTTCCCCTCCAAATTTTTTTCAAGTTAACAGCTTTCTTCAACTGTGTCTATGGCAACTCTACAACACCAGTTACTCAGAGGCAAAACAAATCTTGTAAGGAGCTCTGTGTAATAGAGTCTGACTCTACTTCTTGATGTTAGACTTGATTGCTGACAGCTCTTCCTTTGTGTTCCACATCTGGAAACCTAATAAGATAGTCCAGGTGCTTCCCTTATTGGCAGGAGGTTCACACCAAGTATGCCCTTATCAATGCACAGAAATTCTCACCCCAGACCCATCTTCCAAATACCATAAAACTCTAAGTCAGTTTCTTTTCCTTGGTCTCTTAAAAAGGATTGAAAGTGTCTATTACTCACATAATGAGGCTTTCTGTGACATAAGGGTAGCTCCAAGGCATGTCTGAAAGTAGTTTTTTTTTTCTATTTGAGTGAAAGCGCACAAGCAGGAGAGTGGCAGAGAGAGGGGGAGAAGCAGACTCTCCTTCTGAGCAGGGAGCCAAACATGGGGCTTGATCCCAGGACCCTAGGATCATAACCTGAACTGAAGGCAGATGTTTAACTGACTGAGCCGTCCAGGTGCCACTGGTATTGTCAGTCTTAACATCCAAACCAAATTTTGAATAGAGGCCCACGTTCTAACTAAGTATTGGCCCCAGTAGTGTGTGTGTACAACTTTTTATCTCATAACTCATATACAATTTTTCACCATTACTATTTTGGTCTAAGTGACTATCATTTTGTGTGACTTTATTACAATGCTTTCCTTTCTGATCTCCTTTGACCCTTTATGGTCCATTAAACAAAAGATAGCCATGTGATATTTTAACATAATTAAATGTCACTCCTCTATCCCAACCTCTATTTAAATACTATTTCACTTTAAAATGAGCCAGGTCCCCTTGAGAAAATGGTCTGTTTAGAACTAAAAACAAAAAAATTCAAAATGAGCCTAGATTTGTTTCTATACCAGAAAATAAGAAAGTGCTCAAAAAATTATAGCATTAGGATGAAAGGTTTAAGGAGCCAGCTTTTTTTTTTAAATCAATTTTTTTAAATTTTTATTTATTTATGATAGTCAGAGAGAGAGAGAGAGAGAGGCAGAGACACAGGCAGAGGGAGAAGCAGGCTCCATGCACCGGGAGCCCGACGTGGGATTCGATCCCGGGTCTCCAGGATCGCGCCCTGGGCCAAAGGCAGGCGCCAAACCGCTGCGCCACCCAGGGATCCCAGGAGCCAGCTTTTAGAGAAACTTACTGGTCAAATCAGAGACAATTAGAATATCAAGATTAAGTAATTTGTGCCCAATTTAAACACAGTAAGAAACAGTAAAAAAAAAAAGTATGAAATTATTCTTCAGCAACAAACAACTAGAAACTTGGGCAAAATACATAAAACAAGTGTTTTCAGATATTGAACATAAGGAAACACAGGACTGTGTGAAAAAAGGCACACCCTATGATCACCCCTAGATTTCTGCATGGAGGCACTTATGAACTATAACTCCTAAAGGTCAGCCTACCAGAAAATGGGCTTACACATAGGAGTAGACAGAGTTTGGAACATCTAGAATTTTCAATACTGGGTGGTGGAGGAAAGGGAGCTAGACAGAGAAGAAGATCAAGAGATATGCTTAAGTCTTGGAATCTAGCTTTTATATTTGTAGGTAAAATCCCAAAGGATAGATAGAAAACAAACTTCTAAGACAGCAATAACTAGGAGCTATAAACTGAAAAACTGCCAGAATCCACAGAGGGCCATATATATGTGAATTTCTACCAGCCAGAGTGGAGAGAGAGTGATTGGTGAATACACAGGGTATTCAGTAGGAACTCCAGAAAGGTACACTTTAGTATGGGGCAAAGTAACTCTAGAAGGAAATAGACTCTACTATAATCTTACGAACAAATCTGGCCAACCACCAGTTTAAGTAAATAATGTTTTATTGGGACCTAGCCGTATCCACTTGTTTACACATCATCTATGGTTACTTTCACACTAAAATGGCTGTTAAGTGGTTGCAATCAAGACCAATGAACTATTGGGACTTCATCAAGATAAGAAGCTTTTGCACAGCAAAGGATACAGTCAACAAAACTAAAAGACAACCTACAGAATGGGAGAAGATATTTGCGAATGACTATCAGATAAAGGGCTAGTTTCCAAGATCTATAAAGAACTTACTCAACTCAACAGCAAAGAAACAATCCAATCATGAAATGGGCAAAAGACATGAACAGAAATCTCACAGAGGAAGACTTAGACATGGCCAACATGCACATGAGAAAATGCTCGGCATCACTTGCCATCAGGAAAATACAAATCAAAACCACAATGAGATACCACCTCACGCCAGTGAGAATGGGGAAAATTAACAAGACAGGAAACCACAAATGTTGGAGAGGATGCGGAGGAAAGGGAACACTCTTGCACTGTTGGTGGGAATGTGAACTGGTGCAGCCACTCTGGAAAACTGTGTGGAGGTTCCTCAAAGAGTTAAAAATAGACATGCCCTACGACCCAGCAATTGCACTGCTGGGGATTTACCCCAAAGATACAGATGCAATGAAACGCCAGGACACCTGCACCCCGATGTTTCTAGCAGCAATGTCCACAATAGCCAAACTGTGGAAGGAGCCTCGGTGTCCATCGAAAGATGAATGGATAAAGAAGATGTGGTTTATGTATACAATGGAATATTCCTCAGCCATTAGAAATGACCAATACCCACCATTTGCTTCAACGTGGATGGAACTGGAGGGTATTATGCTGAGTGAAATAAGTCAGTCGGAGAAGGACAAACATTATACTGTCTCATTCATTTGGGGGAATATAAATAATAGTGAAAGGGAATAGAAGGGAAGGGAGAAAAAATGGGTAGGAAATATCAGAAAGGTATATTAAAACTTTTTTAGATAAACCATTTACAAATATCTTCTCCCATTCAATAGATTGCACCTAATATAATAAGATACCAGGGAATAAGCTTAACCAAACAGTTGAAGGACCTGTCCCTCTCAAAACTATAAAACACTGGTGAAAGAAATTGAATACAACACAAATAAAGGGAAAAATATTCTTTGCCCATGGATTGGAAGAACAAATTTTGTTGAAATATCTATACTATCCACAACAATCTACAGATTTAATACAGTCCCTATGAAAATGCCAAGAGCATTTTTCATAGAAATAAAAAAAATTATAAAATATATATGGAACCACAAAAGACTCCAAATGGTCAAAGCAATTTTTAAAACAAAAGCTGAAAGTATCACAATTCTGGACTTCAAGTTCTATTACAAAGGTGTAGGAGTCAAAACCGTATGGTACTGGCACAAAAATAGACGCAATGACCAATGACCAATAGAAAACGCAGAAATAAACCTACAACTATGTGATCAATTAATCTTCAATAAAAGAGGCAAGAGTATCCAGTTGGAAAAAGACAGTCTCTTCAACAAAGGAAACTGGGAAAATTGGTCAGCGACATGTAAACAAATGAAACTGGACCACTTTCTTATACCATACATAAAAATAAACTCAAAATGAATTAAAGACATAAATGTGAAACCTGAAACCATAAAAATCCTAGAAACGAGCACAGGCTTTCTTACGTCTCTGACATAAGCCAAAACATTTTTCTAGATATGTCTTCTGAGACAAGGGAGATAAAAGGAAAAATAAAGTATTGGGACTATACGAAAATAAAAAGGTTTTGCACAGCAAAGGAAACAATCAACAAAACAAAAGGCAACCTACTATTGACCTTTTGACCATACATCGGAAAAAAGATCATCTGCTTCCTGCAGTGCGGTTGACCTTGGGTAACTGTGAAACCACAGAGAACAAAACCAGAGACAAGAGGGGAATACTGTCATATTTACTCTCTGAATGTAAAGTGCACACTACTCAAGTGAATATTTAATGAAGTCAGCCAGAATGGAGACCTTTATAAAACTAAAATGACTTGCAGTTGAAAGCAAACCAGATTAGCTTTAAAAACAGTAGCAAAAAAAGAAAACCTCTTTAACTTTTGGTTTTGCTGTGTTGGAGTGTAGAATTTGAAATAAATGCAAGATAGAACTCAAAAGGCAAGAACAAGGGTATAGTATAAAAATTCCTTTACTAATTTTTTTCGTATATATAAGAACGCTAGCTCTTACTCTAAACAATTGCCATTCAAGTAAAATTAATGGCAGAAGACTATATAATACTGAAGAATATTCTTTCAAACTATAGTGTACCAATAAATAAGTTGGTCATAAAACTATAGATCTCGCTTGGTTGTATGTTTACAAATCTTTGAAGGTCTCTTTTAAGTTTTTCCTTTCTGAAGGCAGTGCATCCGTTCTTTCTGCATTATACTTATATGACTCTAAAGTTATCCTACTGTCCCTTGAAAATTACTAAGGAAAAGGAGGGGATGGGGTTGGTGGACAATGTTTTGCAAAATTATTTAATTCCTGTTGAAGATCTTTAAGTCAGGCAAGAGGGAAGGTTATAGGAATATCAGATTTTATTGATCTACCGATACCTGAAATGAAACTCAAGTAGTTTTGAGTCAAGATAATATAGGGGCATGGTTATTTTTATGAAGTTTGGTGGAGCATACTATTGGAAAGACTCAGCAATCCATGCAGAATGTAGATCAGAGCGATGAGAAAAAGGGTGCCTGGGTAGTTCAGTTGTTTAGGCATCTGCCTTCGGCTTGGGTCGTGATCCCAGGGTCCTGGGATCGAGCCCCACATTGAGCCTGCTTCTCCTTCCTCCTCTCTCTCTGCCTTTCTCTATCTCTCTCTGTCATGACTAAATAAAATATTTTTAAAAAGAGACGAGAAAAATCAGGGACATTGTTGGGTTGTGATATGTTGGCAAGGTAGCTGTACTCTGACTCATCACAAACCTACATGAGCATCTATACTATACCAAGAGATTCAGTAAATAATAAAATGTGATGATTTTCCTCAAGAAGCTGAGTCCTTTGGGTAAGAAATAGTTTGTATATAGTAGGGTTGTACTGTAATTAGAATAGAGGTCTAAACAAGGTGTTGTTACAACTCTAAGGATTGGAGAATGTGTTCTTTAGAAGGTAGACAATTTTTTTTTTTAAAAGAAGAAGGTAGATAATTTCTCAGCAGGAATTTCTTAAATTTTTTTGTTTTTGTTACAAGAATTACCTATTGAAAGTTTTGACAGGGATTACCAGTTGTAAACCTGTCTCTGAATAGATAAAGACTATTACCAATCTACATGGTTTAAGAACTTTATCTAGGGATGCCTGGGTAGCTCAGCAGTTTAGAGCCTGCCTTCGGCATAGGGCATGATCCTGGAGTCCTGGGATCGAGTCCCCATCGGGCTTCCTGCATGGAGCCTGCTTCTCCTTCTGCCTGTGTCCCTGCCTCTCTCTCTGTATGTCTCTCATGAATAAATAAATAAATGAAATCTTATCAAAAAAAGAACTTTATCCATATAACTCCTATAATCATGAAAACCAATCTAAGGAGTCACTATTACTAGCCTCATTTTATAGACTTTCTTAACAGTTTGTGTCCATTCAGGAGACAGAAACCACACTAGAAATGTGAACAAGGAAAATGTAATAAAAAGAATAACTATGTAATTTTAAAGAGTAGTTATGTACAACGAGAAACAAAAGAACAATAGGAAGAGAGGAATGACAGATGTGAGGGGCAACTTACTACTTCTAGTTCTGAGACAGACAGTCCAAGGGAGGCATCATTTTGGATGAGAGCACCCCCCCCCACATCCAAAAAATGAGTTTTAGACTTTATTGGAGAGGGTGTGTTACTGGGACCCATTGGAAGGTAGAAAAATTTGCCGGGATATTGTGACCTAGATTTGGTTAGTAGCTGGTAGGGAAAGGGAGAATTTATTCATCAGGATGCCTGTAAAACTCACTGAAGGAGGACTGTAACTGGGTTGCTTTAAATTGTTAGCAGTCACAGGGCCAAAGCAAACAAGCCAAAATAAAAAAAAACAAAAACAAAACAACAACAACAAAAAAAAACAAAGAAAAGAAAAGGAAAGGAAAGGAAAACCAATAAGTGCACTGGAACCAAAAGGAGAAGCTTCCTACACGCTGTGTTTTGTGGTATCTGACTTGTGCTGTCTGCTAACAAAGCCAAACACTGTAGGAGCTTTTCAGAAGAGAAGTGTGTATCTGTGTATGCATACCACTACTTCTTTATTCATTAACTTACTGATGGACACTTAGGTTGTTTCCATGTCTTGGCTTTTATAAATACTGCTGCTGTGACAATGCGGGTGCAGGTATCTTTTTGCATTAGTGTTTTTGTTTCCTTCAGTATATTCTCAGAGGTGGAATTGCTAGATCCTAACTAGATCTTTTTTTTTTTTTTTTTTTTTTTTTTTTTTTTTTTTAGGATTCTCCATGCTGTTTTCCATATTGGATGCATGAATTTACAATCCTATCAGCAAGGATTCCCTTTCCTCTACAGCCATGCCAATAATTGTTCTCTTTTGGTAGAACCCACTCTTTTTCTTTTTTTGCTTCATGTAGGCACCCTTTTTCTTTTTTAAAAAATTAAATTGAATTAGCCAACATGTAGTACATACTTAGCTGCAGATGCAGGGTTCGATAATTTATCAATTGCATAGTAGCAATTCTAACAGGTGTGAAGAGATATTGTAGCTTTAATTTGCATTTCCCTAATGACTAGTGATGTCGAATGTCTTTTTTTTAAGATTTTATTTTTTTATTCATAAGAGACACACAGAGGCAGAGACAGAAGCAGGCTCCCTGCAGGGAGCCTAATGTGGGACTGATTCCCAGGATCCTGGGATCATGCCCTGAGCCAAGGGCTGACCCTTAACCCCTGAACCACCCAGGCATCCCTGTTGAATGTCTTTTCCCATGTGCTTGTTGACCCTTTATATATCTTCTTAGGAGAAATGTCTATGCATGTTCTTTGCCATTTCTTAATGGACTTATTTGGTTTTTGCTATTGAATTTCATGAGTTATGTTTTGTATAGTGATCCCTTAGAAGATAAATGGTTTATAAATGCTTTTTTTTTTTTTTTTACCAGTTTGTAGGTAGTCTTTTCACTTTGTGGATAGTTTCTGTAGAGTGCAAAAGATTTTTAGTGTAGTCATACTACATTAGTTATTTTTGACTTTGTTGCTTTTGCATGAGATGTTGTAGCAAAAAAATGATCCCTAAGACCCATGTCAAGGAAATTTGGTCCTATGTTTTATTTTTGGAATTTCGTGTCTCACACTTAAGTCTTAATCCATTTTTGGTTAATATTTGTAAGTGGTGTAAGATATGGGTCCAATTTCATTCTTTTACATGTGAATATTTAGTTACCCCAGCATCATTTATTGAACAGATTGTCCTTTCTTCATACAGTATTCTTGTCTTCCCTGTCAAATATTTGTTGACTTTATGTGTTTGGGTCTATTTTTTGGGTTTCTATTCTTTCTATTGATCCCTTTTCCATTTTTGTGCCAGTACCATAATGTTTTGGTAACTAGAACTTTATAGTATGGCTGGAAATCAGGAAGACTGATGCCTCCTGCTTTGTTCTTTTTTCTCGGGATTTCTTTGCCTATTTGAGATCTCTTTTGGTTCCATATAAATTTTAGGAGCGGTTTCCTTCGGGGAAAAAAAGCCATTGGAATCTTGATAGGGATTTCATTGACTCTATGGATGGCTTTTGGTAGTATTGACATTTTAATAGTATTAAGTTTTTTAATCCACAGTTTGTGTCTTCCTGGATTGCTTTTATCAATGCCTTCTAGTTTTCAGGGTAGATATCTTTCACTTTCTCAGTTAAACTTATTCCTAAGTATGTTACTGTTTTTGATGCAATTGCAAAATGGGATAAGTTTCTTTTCAGAAAATCTGCTGTTGCTATGTAGAAATTCTTTTAAATTTTGTATGCTGATTTTGTGTCCTGTAACTTTATTGCATTTGTTGGTTGGTGTAACAGGCTTTTGGTTGAGGTTTTAGGATTTTCTTTATATAAAAACAAATCATCTTCAAACAGAGACCATACATTAAAAAAAAAAATTCTGATGGCATTTATTTAGTTAGCTAGTTACTGATTGCTCTAGCTAGGACTTTTATTTCTATATTGCATAGGAATGATGAGAGTGGGCACCTTATTTTGTTGCTGATCTTGGAAGAAAAGCTTTCAACTTTTCACCATTGAGTGTGATATCAGCTATGGGCTTGTCATATATGGCTTTTAGTATATTGAGGTATGTTACTTCCATACCTAATTTGTTAACTGTTTTTTCATAAATGTTGGATTTTGTCAAATGCTTTTTCTGTGTCTATTGAGATGATCATAGGATTCTTTTCTTTCATTCTATTAATGTGATGTATCACATTGATCGATTTCCATATTTTGAACCATCCTTTCAACCCAGGGATAAATCCCACTTGAATATGGTCAATTATCCTTTTAATGATTCTTTTGATAGGCCGCTGAATTTTTTTAAAGATGTTACTTGAGAGAGTAAGAGAGAAAACACAAACCAAGTGAGGGGCAGAGGAGCCTGATGCAGGGCTCACTCTCAGAACCCTGAGATCATGACCTGAGCTGAAGGCAGATGCTTAACTGACTGAGCCACCCAGGCGCCCCATAGGCTACTGAATTTTTTGTTAGTACTTTGTTGAGAATTTTTGCATCTATAATCATTAGGATATTGGCCTGTAGTTTTCTTTTCTTTCTAGTAGCATTCTTTTCTGATTTTGTTATCAGGATAATGCTAGCCTCCTAAAATGAGTTTGAGAGTGTTCCTTCATTATTAATTTTATGGAGAATTTGATAAGTATTGGTTTTAAATCTTAATTTAAATGTTTGGTAAAATTCACAGTGAATCCACCGGGTGCTGGACTTTTCTTCTTTGGGACATTTTTTTTTTTTACTCAACATATATTTATTGAGCACTTTTTATATGCCAGGAATGAGCACTGATCAAAATGACAAAAAGTCTTTGCCCTAGGTGAGTTTATATTTAAGAAGTGGAGGGACGCCTGGATGGCTCAGCAGTTGAGCATCTGCCTTTGGCTCAGGGTGTGATCCTGGAGTCCTGGGATTGAGTCCCACATTGGGCTTCCTGCATGGAGCCTGCTTCTCTCTCTTCCTGTTTTTCTGCCTCTCTCTGTGTGTGTCTCTCATGAATAAATAAATAAAATCTTTAAAAAAATTTAAGAAGTGGAATGTAGGCTATTAAAGAAGTAAAATGTTTATAGTATGGAGAAAAACTAATCAGGTAATGATAATAGGGAGATACTCATGTGGGGAAGGAGGTTGCAGCTTTAAAAAATTATTTATTTTAAAAATTCCACTATAGTTAACATACAGTGTTATATTAGTTTCAAGCATACAATAAAGCGATTCAGGAACTCCATACATTACTTAGTGCTCATCATAATGAATGTACTCTTAATCCCCTTCACTCATTGCTCATATCTTCCCACCTACCTCCCCTCTGTCAACCACCAGTTTGTTTTCTATATTTAAAAGTCTGTTTTAGGGATCCCTGGGTGGCGCAGCAGTTGCGCCTGCCTTTGGCCCAGGGGGCGATCCTGGAGACTGGGGATCGAGTCCCACGTCGGGTTCCCGGTGCATGGAGCCTGCTTCTCCCTCTGCCTGTGTCTCTGCCTCTCTCTCTCTCTCTCTCTGTGACTATTATAAATAAATTTTTTTAAAAAGTCTGTTTTAGGTATGTCTTTTTTGTTTTGTTTCTTAAATTCCACATGTGAGTGAAATCATATGGGATTTATCTTTCTCTGACTTATTTCATTTAGCATTATACCCTCTAAGATCATTCCATGTTGTTGCAAATGGCAAGATTTCTTTTTTTCTTTATGGCTGGGTAATATTCTAGTGTGTGTGTGTGTGTGTGTGTGTGTCCACCACCTCTTCTTTTTTTAAGATTTTATTTATGAGAGAGAGAGAGAGAGAGAGAGAGAGAGAAGGGGGGGAGCAGAGACACAGCGACACAGGCAGAGGGAGAAGCAGGCCCCATGTAGGGAGCCCGATGTGGTACTCGGTCCCGGGACCCCAGGATCATGCCCTGGGCCAAAGGTGGCGCTAAACCGCTGAGCCACCTGGGAATCCCCACAACCTCTTCTTATCCTTTCACCTATTGATGGATGCTTGAACTGCTTCAATAATTTGGCTATTAAAAATAATATTTCAGCAAACATAGGGATGCATGTATCTTTCAAATTAGTGTTTTCATATTCTTTGGGTAAATACCCAGCAGTGGAATTACTGGATCATATAGAACTTCTATATTTAATTTTGTGAGGAAATCCCAAGTTGTTTACCACAATGGATGCACTTGAGTTTGCATTCCCACCATTATTGCACAAAAGTTCCTTTTTCTTCATATACTTGCCAACGTCTGTTTCCTGTGTTGTTAATTTTAGCCATTCTGACCCATGTGAGGTAATATCTCATTGCAGTTTTGATTTGCATTTCCCTGATGGTGAGTGATGTTGAGCATCTTTTCATGTGTCTGTGGGCCATCTGCATATCATCTTTGGAGAAATGTTTGTTCATGTCTTCTGCCCATTTTTAAATTGGATTGGTTTTTTTGGCATTCAGTGTAGAAGTTCTTTATATATTTTGGATATCCCTTATCAGATATGTCATTTGTAAATATCTTCTCTCATTCAGTAGGTTGTCTTTTCTTGGTGGTTTCCTTTGCTATGCACAAGTTTTTATTTTGATGTAGTTGCAATAATTTATTTTTGTTCTTATTTCTCTTGCTTTAGAGACATATCTAGAAAAATGTTTCTGTGGCTGATATCAGATATGTTGTCTTCTGGGATTTTTATGGTTTCAAGTCTCCCAATTAGGTCCTTAATCCATTGTGAGTTTATTTTTGTGTATGGTGTAGGTCCAACTTCATTCATTTGCTTGTAGCTGTTGGATGTGAGGGCGATCTGGCTGCGACACCTGTCACCCCATTGATCACCAGGGTTGATTCGGCTGATCTGGCTGGCTAGGCGGGTGTCCCCTTCCTCTCTCACTGCTCCATGTGCGTCCCTCCCGAAGCTGCGTGCTCGGTGGAAGACGACGACCATCCCCAATAGAGGAGGACCGTTCTTCGGTCAAGGGTATACGAGTAGCTGCGCTCCCCTGCTAGAACCTCCAAACAAGCTCTCAATGTCCAGTTTTCCCAGAACCTTTTAGTTAAGAGACGTTTTCCCATTGCATATTCCTGCCTCCTTTGTTGTAGATTAATTAACCTAATAACTGCAGGCTTATTTCTGGGCCCTCTGTTCTGTTCTTGATCCATGTGCCTATTTTTGTGCCAGTACTATATGATTTTCATTACTACAGCTTTGCAATATAACTGGAAATCTGGGATTGTGCTACTTCTAGTTCTGTTTTTCTTTTTCAAGATTGCTTTGGCTCTTTGGGGTTTTTTGTGGGTCCATACAAATTTTAGGATTATGTAGGTCTGTGAAAAGTGCTGTTGGTAGATGGAGATTTTATTAAATCTGTAGATTGCTTTGCGTCCTGTGGTCATTTTAACAATGTTTATTCCCCCTTGGGGCATTTTTGATTACTTATTCAATCATCTAACTAGTAGATGGTCTAGTTGCATTTTCTAATTTTTCCTGATTCATTCTTGGTAAGTTGTACATTTCAGATAATTTTTTTCATTTATTCTATGTTGTGTAGTATATTGGTATATTGTTAAGATCTTTGTATTTCTGTAGTATCACTTGTAATGTGCTTTTTTACATTTATAATTTTATTGATTTGGGTCCTTTGCCTTTTCTTTGTTAGTGCACGTAAGGGTTTGCCTAAGGGTTTATTTATCTTTTCAAAGAACCAGCTCCCACTTTGGCTATTCCTTTCTATTGTTTTTCTATTCTCTATTTCATTTATGTTTACTTTCATTTTTATTTCTTCTAATTTTGGACTCAGTTCCACTTTTTCTGGTTCCTTAAGGCTTAGAGACTTAGGTTACTTATTTAGGATCTTTTTTTGCTTCTTAATGTAGATGTTTATTGCTGTGAACTTCCAATTAGAATTGCTTTTATTATAGCCCACAAGTTCTGGTATGTTGTACTTACATTTTTGTTTGTCTCAAAAAATAAAAAATAAAAAAACCTTTCCTATTTCTCCTTTAACTATCAATTGATCAAATGGTTTTAAGGAGAGTGTTATTTAATTTGCATATGGTCATGAGTTTTCCAGCTTTCCTGTTGGGATTGATTTTTAATTTCATGCACTGTAGTCAAAAAAGATATTTGGTGTAATTTCAGTCTTCCTGAGTTTGCTAAGACTTGTTTTGTGGCAAAGTTTATGGTCTGTTCTAAAAAGTATTCCCTGCCTGCTTGATAAAAATATCTGTTCTGCCATTGTTGAAGAGAATGTTCTATGTATGTGTTAGGTCTGTTTGGTCTGTAATGTTTTTTAGGTATACTGTTTCCTGATTGGTTTTCTGGATGATCTATCCATTGCATTACTGTTGATTTCTCCTCTGAGCTTTGTCAGTTTCTGCCTTATATATATTCAGGTATTCCAACGTTATGCACAAAATATTTACAATAGTTATTATCTTATTAAAGCATTGGTCATTTTCTCATTATATAATAACCTTCTTTATCTCATATCATTTTTATAATACATGTAATGTAAGTAAATTTAGTGCCAGTAATTTAGTGCCATTTGCTTGAAACGTCTTTTTTCATCCCTTTATTCTGTGTGTCTTTGAGGGTAAAGTGAGTCTTTTTTAGGCACCATAATGTTGGGTATGGTTTTTAATCCATTTAGCCATTTTGTGGCTTTTAATTGAAGAAATCTGTTTACAACTAAAGTAATTATTTATAGATAAGGATTTACTATTGCCATTTTGTTCATTATTCTCTGGTTATTTTGTACACCCATTATTTCTTATTTAAACCTGTTACTTTTTTAGGGTGTGTTTTGATATCTTTTGGTATCATTGTGCTTTGAGTCCCTATCTATGTTTTATGTAATTACTAAAGGATTTTCCTAGTAATTACAATGAGGCTTACATATAATATCTTAAACTTATAACATCTCATTTTAAACTGATACAACTTTGATAAAATTGATAACCTTTACACTTTTACTCCCTCTCCTCCTTTTTGGTTATCGCTTTTACATTGTGTAATAACAGATTAACATAGTTATTTTTAGTACATTTTTTAAAACTTCAGCTAGAGTTTTAAGTGAATTAACTATCCCTGTTACCATATTGCAGAATATATGACTGTATGTTTACCATTACCACTGAGATTTTTGCTATCTTTTTATGTTTTTGTGATAATTATTGTTCCTTTACTTAAAGAACTTCCATTAGCATCTTTTGTAAGGTAGATATAGTGATAAGGAACTCCTTTACTGGTTATTTGCTCAGGGAAGTCTTTATCCTTGCTTTGTTTCAAGGGACAGTTTAGCCAATATAGAATACTTGGTTGACAGTTATTTTCCTCCAATAGTTTGAGTATGTCATCCCATTCCTTGATTAAAATGTTTTGTTTTGATTTTTGACTAAAATGTTTTTGTGAGAAATGTGTTAATAATCTTTTGGGTGTTCCCTTGTGTGTAACTTTTTCCTGCACTGCTCTTAAAATTCTTTCTTTGTCTTTGACTTTTGGCAGTTTGACTATAATGTGTCTCAGTGTAGCCCTATTCAGGTTCATCCTATTTGAGGTCCTCTGGACCTGATGAATCTGGATGTTCATTTTTTCCCCTAGATTAGGGGACATTTCAGCCATTACTGGTCTTTCTCCCTTTCTTGTCTCCTTCAGGAAATTCCTATAATGCAAATGTCATTCCTTTTGATTGTGATTTATAATTCCCGTAGGATTTTTCACTCTGTCATTCTTTTTTCATTTTGCTCCTCTAGATTATTTTCCATGACTTCTCTTTCAAGTTACTGATTCCCTCTTCTGCATGGTTGAGTCTACTTTTGACATTTTCTGTTGAATTCTTCAGTTTACTTATTTTTCAAATCTAAGAATTATATTTGGATTTGTTTTTGATGGTTGCTCTTTCAAAGTTCTCATTTTTATTATTCATTATTTTCCTAATTTCATTTGCTTTTCTGTGTGTGTCTGTGTTTGTGTGTTTTGTAGTTCACTAACTTCCTAAAGGTGGTTCACTTTGAATTCTTTCTGACAGTTCCTAGATCTCCATTTATTAAGGTTTAGCTTTTGGATCTTTATGAGTTTATTTTGGTGGTGTCCTATTTACCTGATTTTTTTTTTTTTGTGATCTTTGATTCCTGATGTTGGAATCTGTGCATTTAAGTAATTGGGCTCCAATTCCATACTTGACAAGTTTGCTTTGGCAGAGACACTTCTTCACCATTCAGCTCAGTTTCAGTTTCTGGGCATTTGCTGGTAATTTCTTTGGGCAAATGGGGTCTGCTATTGTGGTCTTTTCTTGGATGGGGCCATGCTTCATACTTTAAGGTCAGGGATAGGAGATGTTCCAGTGACTGAGAGAGTTGTATAGGACTGCCAGCTTGGTTCCCTCCCTAAGAAAAGCTATAGGATGGGCTTTGCAGTTGCCTGGCTTCTCTACAATTGCTTGGATTCTCTCCTAATCTGGTTAGGCTTCATCGATGGTCTGGACTGGCTACTATATTCAGCAGTAGATAAGACTATGAATTAGTTTCCCTTCCCTAGCACGACAGCAGATAGAACCAGGGTCTGTATAGCTCATTGTTGGTGGACCCGAATCAGTGTAGTGTCTGCACTGAGTTGCTTGGTCAGGTGAGGCCACTGGTTTTGCTCTGCAGACTGGGGAAGCCACAGGCTATGCTCTTTGTTCAAATGCCACTGTAGGTAGGGCTGTTGGATGGGCTACAGAGCTTTCCTTGTGCTTTGGTTAGATTCTCTGGTTGGATAGACTGATGGCATTCAACAATGAGCAGGGTTATGAATTAGATTCCCTGTCTGGGTGCAGTGGGAGAAGCAGTTAAAGCTGCTATTGTTCTTTGTTTGTTGTTTCAACTCAGGCTGATCCATTCCCCAAGTTCCCTGACCAAACAGGGCCGCTGTGCAACTTCAATTCTACCAGCTTCTCAGCTTGACTGCTATTGGGTCACAAAGCTTTCAGGAGTTTTCTCCAGCCCTTCTTGTCAAATTGGACTAGAAGATACTCTCCACAGTCGAGGAAGGGAGCTGTGATTCAGTTCCCTTCCTGGGCTTAGGCAAACTTGGCTCTATGGTCAACAGTATTCATTTGATCAGAATAAATAAGATCTATATTCTGCTAATTCCCTGGTCAGAGTATATATCCATCTTGGTTCTGATAATGAGGAAAGCCGCTGGTTGGTATTATTACTTGGACACTGCAAGTATGAACTTGGTCGGCCAAGGTCGTATGCTAGTTGTTGCAAGCCTCTCTCCTATTCTTTGTCACAGTTAGAATCCCAGTGTTTGAACCTTATAGTTTTCCAGCAATCCCTGTGTAGGCATGAGATCAGAGTAGGGGTTCAAACAAAGCAGCCACAGTGCTGAGTTGGGGGGCTGGCTATTCCCCCCTGTGCTCTCTTTTCCCACTGGAAGAATTGGAGGCTCAGTTGAGACCTCAGGTTGGTGCTGAAATGGCCTGGATTTGGGGGAGGAAGTGCAGCCAGCGTGTGGCCCCTTCTCTTCCTATGCAGTTTGTCTTGGCCTCTGAGGTGTGGGGAGTACCTCACCATCATGTTCTAGGGTTCTTTCAATGTTGTCTTGCTCTTGAATAGTTGTTCATTTGTTTTGGGAGGGGAGTGAAGTCAGGAATATCCTATGTTGCCATCTTGGTGATGTGATTCTTCATGTTCTTTTTTTTAAATAAAAAGAATATCCTTTCCCTTTAGTAATTATTTATTTAATCACATTACATTTAATAAGATAGTTGAAAAGAGGATAGGAGACCATGATTTGGCTATGGACCCACGATCATAGTGAATTGAGTTAGAAAATTAGCAAATGAGCTCCAAATTTCTAGAGTATTTATTTTTATTTCTTTGTCTGATTTTTTGGCAGAGGTAATGTTATACTGTGGATCTGTTTTATTTATAGAAATTGTTTTTTTTACCCCATTTTTATGAATCTATGTGTTAAAAATTCTGACACTTGAGTTGAGGAAAAGACAAGGAGTTCAGGAGAATAAGAGTAGGGGTCTTTGTTTTGCAGCAAAGGGAGAGAAGCCCATGGATTTTAGGCTGAGAGTCTGGTGGTGGACTGACTGACATATCAGTTTCTCCACAGAGAACCTTAATTGCTTGACAAAACAGGCGTTTCCTATGAGGAGAAAAACACAATACCACCCTGAGGATTTCTATTCATAAACATAAATCCTCCTTAAAAGGAATACTGGCAATCTAGAATTTCAGATATTTAATATTTTTAATGAAATTTATCCTAATTTTCTCATTTTTGTAAGCATCTGTAACCCAACTCGATTTCTCTTTCTTTTAGATGAGACTATTACTTACCTCCAAAGAGTTATTAAATTTGCCATGGATTTAGGTTTTGGGTGCTTCTAAAATATCTCCAAACTTTTTAGGAAAGAGAATACCAAACATATGTTTTAACACAATTTTGGCATGAAAAAAGAATTTTTTTCAAAAATTGGGGATTTCAAAACTAGAGGTTATAGCAATTTGCAGATTATTGAGAATCTTGATTATTTAATTGAATGTTTCCTTATTTAAAATACTAAACTACAACTACTTTAATTCAACCTAAGTGTATTTTATGAAGCCTATCTTCCTGCCACCTTGCCCCCCACCCATTTTTTTCCCTTAAGGGTCACTGTGTTAAAAAAAACAGTCAAAGCAACAAAATAGAAATGTTCTAGTTTGTCTGTGCTTAAAGTGCATTTTGAAATTTGCTTTTAATCCTCTCATGGTCATGAAGATACTCTTCAGAATTTTCTATTTTTGTGAAAACATATTAGCTTTCTCAGACTAAAATACACTGAGCTTGATTTAGTCCCAGAAAATAACCCATATACTGGAAAATGAAGATTTCATACATCAAGTAGCACCAGTGGTGCATTTTCTCAAGTCTACGTTGTGTAAACAGGACATTTTTACATTATTTTGTTCTATTCTCCATGGTATAATGTAGATGAGAAAGCCAAAGTTTTCATAAACAACTCTGTACACAGTAAAGATATTTTAATATTCCCAAACAATATTTTTGATCACTGTAATTTATTTCTGCCTGCAAACTTTTGAGTCATGTGCTTTTTTTTTTGAGATCTAAACTATTTCTCATTTTCTACTTTATCTGTTCACAGGAAAACCACATAAGTCAATACTTAGCATTTGGATTCAGTAAAGGCTAAGCAAAGACAGGTGGAGCAATATAGGAAAAAGGAGTGATTTATTATTTTTATGATGTTCATTTTCTTTTTTTTAATTTTTTTTATTTATTTATGATAGTCACAGAGAGAGAGAAAGAGAGAGAGAGGGGGGGGGCAGAGACACAGGCAGATGGAGAAGCAGGCTCCATGCACCAGGAGCCCGACGTGGGATTCGATCCCGGGTCTCCAGGACCGCGCCCTGGGCCAAAGGCAGGCGCCAAACCGCTGCGCCACCCAGGGATCCCTGATATTCATTTTCAAGCTAAAAATACTAATTGTAACTTTTCCTCAAACTACTATATCTGCTAAATATAGGAATGTTGGTTGGCATTTCTGTAGCTGAGATCTAAAAGAGAGTCTTGAATGAGTTTGTGTGTTGGTGCTTCGGAAGCCAGTTCCAGTAGTAACTGTATTCATGTTTTCATTAATTCATTACCCTCTGGTAGTAATTGTTCTATTCTGCATTGAGATTTAGGAATTTCTTTCATCCCATGTATGCTTTGGGAGAAAGCCTGAATTGCCCACCCCTTATGTTTTTTTGCTGTGAATATATTGAGCATGTGGATTTGTGTGTGTGTGTGTGTGTGTGTGTGTGTGTGTGTGTGTGTGTGCGTCTTGGTCTTCTATTTAGGGCTGTGCTTTTTCTGCATATATTGTGAAAAAAATGTTTCAAGAAAGTGTTTTTTTGTGTGTGAGATTTGGCATTTTTAAACTTCATTATAGATTTAAAGTCTTCCTAAAATAGAAGATGGGGAATGAAGCGACTATTTTCTTTTCCAGTTTATGCTCTTTTCTATAAACGTAACTGCAGAATAAACCTAAATTTGTTAATTATCGAGCATCTTATTTTTTATTAAGTGCATATTCATAAATAAGTCCTTGTAGAAAGAAGGGTATCTAGTTGTTTTCTTCTTAGTAAACTGGATTTTCATTGTCATCTTCATATTGTCCTCAAGTTATAATTTAGACACTGTTTGGCAGTGAACAAACACAGTCCCTCGACAGAAGTGATTGTAAAAGACTGGAATGAGAAGTTGTTGAGGTAAAAGTTTCATCGTTACTGTGACATAAAACCAAGAAATGGAGAAAAAGTCCATTCCTTCCCATTTATGGAGTCACTGATCACTGACTGGGGGAAAATATATATTTTTTGTAGACAAGTAAAATCTGGTAAATAACCCATGGTATTTTGAAGAATCTTTGCCGTAGATAATTATGTTGCTGGATTAGAGAAATTCAGGTCAGTAGAAATAAATAATAAAACATAAAGTATATACTATGGAGTCAAGACAAAAAAATAAAATATTTTTCTTATTTGAAAATTCTATTGAGAATAAGATCCGTATTTAATAAGAAAGTATTTTTCTATGATTATTCAAGATTAAATTTCAATGAGTTACATTATCAAGGATGTCTATGGAGAGAGTAGTTTTTTTTCCTGTGCCTTTTCTTTGAGCTCCTTTGGATTTTATTTTTCTGCAAGATCATTGTTCTTCACTCTAAAAGTTATAAATTAGAACTATAAGGGGCATTTTTTGTTTTTGTTTTTGCTTGTATGTCAGAACTTCTCAAGTCTTTTTCTTTTCTCCCGTAAGTATCGCTCTGGTCCATTTTGTTTCTATTTTCATACTAGCAGTGTGTATGAAAAGTATAAGAAGAGACAATGATCCTCCCCTAGTCAACACCAAGTTTCCTTAGCAGCCCATGTCTCCTTGCCTTGCAGAACTTTACCATGTAGATAGTGAAATTTACATTAGATTTTCGTAGAAAACTGCTGAACCTTACAAAAAAGTCTCCTTTAGTTTTGTTTTGTTTTGTTTTTTTTAATCTTTTTTTTTTTCAGTTGAGGTAAAAGTTTCAGTGTATGGAAAGCTGCCCGTGGCACACGCGCCCCCGTGTTCCCTCCCAGGAGCTCCCGAGGCCCCTCCCTCGGTGCCCACCCGCCTCTCCCCACCCCTGCAGAAGCCCGGACTGGAGCCCGCAGCACCTCCACAGTCCCCCCACCCTGCAGCAAGAGGTGACCCCAGCCGCGGGGCTGAGCTGGGGGGACAGAGACATCGCCTGTTTGCAAAGCTGACAGCCTTCGGTGCAGTACCATCTCAGAGAAACTTCCTTTCAAACAATGCTTTCTGGAGCTACAGACCAGCTTGGGCATAAGAAAGGGGCTTTGCAAGAAACTTCAGATCACATCTGACATGGTTTTCTACGGTCATCAGGTCAGCGTTTGAAGTTGCCGTCTCCAAGCAACTCAACTCAGTAAGGAAGGGAAGGCTTTATGCGGGTTCACACCTTCTCATAAAGCCTCACATACACACGAGAAAGATCTTAGACCTATTAAAGCCAAAACTGGAAGATTCCATAACACTGAGTTTATTTATCTTTTTTAATTTTTATTTATTTATGATAGTCACAGAGAGAGAGAGAGAGAGAGGCAGAGACACAGGCAGAGGGAGAAGCAGGCTCCATGCACCGGGAGCCCGACGTGGGACTCGATCCCGGGGCTCCAGGATCGCGCCCTGGGCCAGAGGCAGGCGCCAAACCGCTGCGCCACCCGGGGATCCCTGGATTCCGTAACACTGAGTTTTAAAGAAAACCTGCAGGCGCGGAACCAGAGCAGCAGATCAACCAGAGCAAGGGACACTGCAGAGTTCCGGCGGGTGCGACTTCTCTGGTTTTGTCCTGATGTGCGAGTCCAGCGCTCAGTCTGAGTCGCTGCAGTGGAGCTGGATCCGCCGAACTGCTGCTCCCGGACCGAGGAGCTGCTGCTGCTGAGCCGGGCGGCCCTCCCGAGGGCGCAGAGCCCGCTTTCTCCTCCTTGGCAGGCTTCTCGTTGTTGTTCAGCTGCCCACGGACGTCCTGCCGCGCGTCTCCGACTCCTTCCTTTCCTGAGCTAACTCCTCCTTGGACTTGGCCGCCTGCTTCTTCCCGCTCGTGGAGAAAGGCTCCCTTGGCTTTTCCTGTCAACAACACTTGACGCATCTCTCTAGCTCCCGCACAGTGGTGGGTTTCAGAGGCTCAAAGTCAATCTCTCTCTGCTCAGGCCTGGGTCCCTGAGCGAGGGCTCCGGGACTGGATGAAGTGGACCCCGCAGCCCCGTGTCCCCGGGCAGCCGGGTGGTCTAGGCTGAGCTGGCGCCCTCGGCCTAGCTCACGGGCAGGCCTTGCTCCTCCTCTCCGGGTCGTCGAGGCCGATGCCTGCTTGCCGCCCTGCTTCGGCTGCCTGCTGGCCTGGCCGCGCTGCCGGCCTTCTCGGCGGGAGCCCTCTTCGGTTGGGCCTGCTTGGCGGCGGGGCCCCCTTGGCCTTCTCGTCCTCAGACTTGGCCTTGTGCCTCTCCGTGTCCTCGTCTTCGTCCGCGTCCTCCTCCTTCTCCTCCTTTCCCTTCGGCTCCTTCTTCCTCTCTGGCTTGTTCCCGGGCCCGCGACAGGGCGGCGAGCTGCTCGTGCACAGCCTTCAGCTGCTCCTGCAGCTCCGCCAGCCGGGCCCGCTCCTGCTCCTCCTCCTCCTCCTCCTCCTCCTCTTCCTCCTCCTCCTCCTCCTCCTCTTCCTCCTCCTCCTCCTCCTCCTCCTCCTCCTCCTCCTCCTCCTCCTCCGAGCTCTCCTCGCTGCTGCGGCTGCTCTCGGCGCCCCTGCTCAGCACGGGGGCTGCGGGCTCAGCCGGCATCTTAGCAAACCGCACCTCAAACACGGCCGCAGCTTCCTGGCCACGGCCACCACCTTGTGGCCTGGGGGTTGTACTGGTAACAGCTGGAGAACATGAACCGGGTGTCAGCAGCGAAGCCCTGCGCGTCTGGGCACTCGTGACTGTCCGTCTTCTTGACAGTGCTGAGGTCCATCGGGTGCTCGGTGACGTCGTGGTAGTCGTGCAGCTCCAGGGCCTCGGCGTCCACCGGCTGGAGAAGGGCCAGGCGCAGGCCGCACGCTTCTTGCACGGCCTTTCCTCGAGGACGCTGTCACAGTGCCGCGAGTGCTCGGCAGCTCGCCCTTCCGGCCCGCATGCTGAGGCACCTCGCCGTCCTCTAGACCCTTCCAGGGCGGTGCGATGGGGCGGCCCCCACTCTCTCGCCGAGCCCCCACCTCGGCCTGCTTGGGGTCTGACAGTGGCGGCGGCGATTCGCTCCGGCTCGCGGATGGAGTGGGCGTCGTGGTGGCTGCTTTCCGCTTTGCACCCTTTTCCTTGACGACAGGCGCTGTGGGAGGGACCACAGGGATGGATGATGGGCGTCGAGGGAGGGGGTGGGGCGGCGGCGGGGGCGCAGGGACCGACGTGATGTTTGCGGTAATGGTTGGCAGAGGGGGGGCAGCAATGACAGGCGTCTGGAGACAGTGGGGGGACGCTCTGGAAGGGGGTTGCTGGGGAGACAGAGGACACGGCCACCACTTGCTGCCCACCTGCACTCCGGGTTCCTGCGCCGCGTTCCGGCCTTTGCCCTTCGGAGCAGGGGGTAATAATTCAACTTCGTCCTGGGGCACCTGGGCCACTCTCTGCAGAAAAATTTTCTCTAAGGCTTGGGCCGTTAGCACTGTGTCATCTGTGGGCTTGTTGTAAATGTAACAATTTGTAAACATGGTGTGGAAGTCCTGCACGCATTCGCTGGCGCTCCAGTAATAATTATTTTCTAGTCTCTTCTGAATAGTCCCCATATCCATCGGGTGTTTATGATTTTATGGTAATCGGGCAAGGTTAGCTTGATTGCATCCACGGGCTGGTAGAAGGGCCAGGCGAGCTGGTGATTCCAGGGCGTCTTTACCACCACGTTCTGCGCGTACTGCAGCTGCTTGGTCTTGCGGCCAGGCTTGGCGGGGTTGGAGACCTCCCGCGGGTTCCCCGGGATCCCCGCGGGCGCGACCGTCCTGGTGGTGGACATCCTCCGCGGCTCGCTCACTGGCCGTCACAGCAGCGGCTCAGGGAGGCCCTCGCTTCCACTGCGCTCCTTTTGGAGGCCTGACATCCCCTTTGTAGGCCCAGCCAGGCAGCACTTGGCCTCGGCGGCTCCGACGGCCGTCCCTCCGCTCCCTATATAGATTCTGGATAACAGTTCTTTATTAGATGGTTCTTTTGTAAATATTTTCTCCAACTCTGTGCTTTGTCTTCTTATTCTCTTGACATTGCTGTTTGCAGAACAGAAAATTTTAATGGAGTCCAGTGTATCAGTTATTTCTTTCATGGATTGTGCCCTGGTGTTGGATCAAAATCATAGCCATACCCAAGTTCACCTGCATTTTCTCCTACATTATCTTGCAGAGGTTTTATAATTTTGCATTTTATATTTAGAACTGTGATCTGAGTTTATATTTGTGAAGGATGTGAAGTCTGTGTCTGGACTCAGTATTTTTGCATGTGGTGTCCAGTTTTACATTATCATTTGTTGAAAATACTGTCCTTTTCTTTCACTGTGTTGTCTAGTCCTTTGTCAAGATCCATTGACTATATGAATCTCATTAACTTTTAAAAGGATGTGATAGAATGAATTTGAATAGCTAAGTGAACATAAATGGGAGGTTCCAAACAGAAGAAATGGACTGTGGTAAGGCATTAAAATGAGTGAGGAGGAAAGTAATCTTGATTTATTAAAGAAACTGTGATAGTTTGAGCTTATGTGCAAGAGAAGCATAGAGATTGTTGAGTATTAGCTTAACCATGGTAAGGATTATTATACTAAATAATACGAAAGCCATTTAAGGATTTTAATGCAATTGCATGAATTTTAAAGGTCTTTAAATGTTTATACTTTGGCAGTGTGTAGAATGTATTGAAGGGGAAAGTAGGGAAATAATGGTTTCAGTTGGGAGGCTTTAAGAGGAAAGGTAAGAGATTATCATGAACAGAAATGACATGGAAGAGATAGGTCATAATAAAAATTTAATAAGTAGAATAAAGAAACGCTTGGCTAAGTTTTGGGAGAAAGGGAAAAGGGATGTTTTAAGTAATACTCCTGAATTTTTATCTTGACTTATAAGATATAGAGTGTGGGGGGGGGAGCAGGAGGGAGGGAGGAGATCATTACTTTTTTTTGACACTAATAAGAGAACAGTGCATTAGAGAAACAATATTTGGATTTATTGACATAAATAATTTAAGCTTTGATACTGTACTGGACTTACCTGGGTGAGAGGAAGGTCCAGTGTTCTTAACTAAAACTTTGACATGGCGGCACCACTTTAAATTTTCCATTCTAGCTGAAGTCTGAAAAATGAAGTCTCCTCTTTTCAAAGGAGAGAGGTTGTTAAGTGTAAATATAAATAAGGATAAAGGGTCAAATACTAAACCCTAAGGAGAAGCTCATAATTAAGGAAATGTAAGGAAAGATAAGCCTTTGGGAAAAAATTAGAAGTGGATGAACTATTAAGTAGGGTTGTTTTGGGATACCAGCAAATAGGTCTAACTCTTAAACAGAACCAAGAATTTGATGAAAATGAGAAAGGAGAAAATTTCATATTAGAAAAAGGAATGTCACTAGTGCTCGTTTTTTGAGTACCTGCTATATATCATGCATGATCTGAGATCCCACAGTAAGCAAAGATGCAGATATTCCTCTGCTCTCAGAGTCTGCTTCCTAACTGGGGAGAGACTGAACCTATAATAAATGAGTAAATTACATCTTTTTGAAGGGCATAATGCTGAAGGAAAAAAAAAAAGTCCTGGTAAGGGTAATGGGGAAATGATGTGGTTGGCAGAGAACTTTGCAAACTTAAATAGGGTGGTCATAGTAGATCTCAATGACACAGTGATTTAAAGCAAAGACTTGAAAAGATAAGGAAATAAATCTTAAGGCTATTTTAGGTAAAAGTGTTCCAGGCACAAAGAAGGAATTGAAAGGGGAGCATATTTGGTGAGTTGAGCAATAGCAAGGGGACCAGTGTGGCTGGAGGAGAGTGTTTATGGGGAAAAAATAATAGGATTTGAGGTTAAAGGAAGAAGCAACCCATCCAGAGCTACAGTCCTCAATCTTGGCTTCTTTGGAGAAGCTACATAGAGAGCTTCTAAAACTCTGGATGCCATGACCAATTGGGTTACAATCATTGGGAGGTGGAACTCAGGCCCCCCATGTGACTATAACATGCAACCAAGGTTCACAATCTGTCTGCTAAGACCTTAGGAGTCTCTAAGAAAAACTTATGTTTGAATGTTTGAAGGAAAAGCTCAGAAGATCATTCCTGGTTGTATTACATTGGAGATGCCAGTTAGATATTCAGGAAAAGATGTATTTTTTAAATATATATTTTTAAAGATTTTATTTATGTGTGTGTGTGTGAGAGAGAGAGAGAGACAGAGAGAGAGAGAGAGAGAGGCAGGCAGAGACATAGGCAGAGGGAGAAGCTGGCTCCATGCAGGGAGCCCGATATGGGACTTGACCCCGGGGCTCCAGGATCACACCCTGGGCTGAGGGTGGTGCTAAACCGCTGAGCCACCTGGGCTGCCCAGAAAAAAATGTCTAATAGAGAATTAGATATATGAATCTGGAGTTCAAGGAAGAGGTTCAGGCTGGAGATACAGATTGGTGAGACATCAGCATAGAGATGACACTTAAATCCTGCAACTAGAAGAGTTCTCTAAAGTAATGAAGATAGAAGATCAAAGATCTAGAAACAAGGTCAAAGGAAGAACCAGCAGAGATGAAGAGAGGAACAATGAGGAAAGAAGGAAGGAAATTCAGAAAATTTACTGTCTTGAAAGGCAAGTTCTCAGTGTTTCAGGATAGTGGAAAACTTGGTTAACTGTCACATATTGCTGATAGACTAAGATGAGGACTGCGAATTGACTTCGGATACAATGTTATGAAGTAATTGTGGATCTTAGCAAGAGGAGAAAGCTTGATTGGAGGGAGCTCAAGAGAAAATTGGAAAGTTATAATTTTCATCAACCTCTAAGACTTCATTTAGGAAAACTGAGAAATGAGGTGGTGGCTCTTACATGAAATGGGGCCAAGAGAGTTTACCAACATGTTTCTCTAGACTTGTGGAAGAGGTGTGGAGAATAAAGAAGGATAGTGTGCGTGATGCAAGAGGGGGGAGGATTTTCTGGAGAGATGGAGTTGTTGAATAGCCAAGAGAGGATGTGACCCAGTATATGAGTAGAGAATGGCCTCTGCTAGGAACCCAAACAATTTATCTGTGGTAACAGAGGAGTGATGGAGTATACAGGGGTAGACTCTGCAAGGTGGGGAGCTGTGGTGGTGATCACTATGGAAATTTTGCCTTGGAAACTAGGACTAATGGAGAAATAGAAGATTCTTGGGTGATACTAAAGACTCTGATAGTGGCGGGGGGAGAAGCACATTCCCCCCCTCCCTCACTGGATTCATGACTCCCAACTTGGACCTCTAGGGTCCTTCAGGAAAGAGGAGTCAGTAGGAGGCTACTGCAAATATTTCAAAAAAGCAAGTGACAATTGTATCTTTTCATCTCTTTTCACTTTTATTGAGAGATAGTTGACATACATCACTGAATGAGGTTTAAGGTATACATCATAGCGCCTTCCTTTCTTTAGTTTACCTAATTGTGAGAATACAATATATAATGCGTAAACAAAGTATGTATTAGTTGACTGTTTATGCTATTAGTAAGGCTTCCAGTCAACGGTAAGCTATTAAGAGTCTGCCTCTTAATTTTGGAAAGTCAAATTTTATATGCAGATTTTCAACTATGTGGAGGATCACACCTCGTTGTTCAGGAGTCAACCATATATGCCACAACTGCTCTAACCATTCCTCCATCATTGGACACTTCGATTGTTTCCCTGTTTCTGCTATTATAAATAATGCTGCTGTGTATCGGGAGGTTCATTTATCTTTTCTTGTGTTTTCAATTCCTTTGGATACATTCCCAGAAATGGACTGTAACTAGTTCTATTTTTAATTTTTGAGGAGCCTTCATTCTGTTTTCCACAGTGGCTGTACCAGTTTACAACACACACCGCCCCCAAGAGTGCACAAGGGTTCGCTTTCCTCTACATCCATACCAGCATTTGTTATCTTTTGTCTTTTGGATGATGGCCATTCTAACAGGCATGAGGTGCTATCTCATTGTAGTTTTAATTTGTATTTCCCTAATGACTAGAAGTGTTGAACATCTTTTCATATACCTGTTGCCTATCTGTGTATCTTTTTTTGAAAAATGGTTATTAGGTTTTTTGCTCATTTTTAAATTGGGTGATTTTTCTGCCATAGAGTTATGTGCATTATTTATTTGGTTTGGCTATTAATCCCTTATCAGATATATGGTTTGTGAATATTTTTTCTCTGTTCTGTAGGTTGTCTTTTCAATTAGTTGATGGCTTCCTCAGATGTGAAGAAACTTTTTAGTTTGATGTATTCCCACTTGTCTATTTTTTATTTTTTGGTTACATTTTATGTGTGATTTCCAAAATATAATTACCAAGACCAGTGTCAAGGAGCTTTTATCCTGTGTTTTACTTCTAGGAGTTTCATGGTTTCAGGTCTCACAGTTAAGCATTTATTTAATTTTGAGTTAATGTTGTGAGTGGTGTAAGCTATGGGCCCAGTTTCATTCTTTTACATGTGAGTATCCATTTGCTGCAACATCATTTATTGAAGAGACAATTCTTCATTGAGCATTCTTGACTCGCTTGTCAAATATTTGTTGACCATATATGCTTGGATTTGTGTCTGAATTCCTTATTCCATTGTTCTCTTTGCTTCTGTGCCAGTACTCTACTGTTTTAGTGACCATGGCTTTATAATAAATATAAAAAATCAGGAACAATAATGCCTCATGCCTTGTTCTTTCTCAGGATTTCTTTGCTTTTTTTTTTTTTTTTTTGCTTCATATAAATTTTAGGGTTTTTTTTTTTTTCTACTTTTGCTAAAAAAAAAAAAGCCACTGGAATCTCAATAGGGACTGCATTGATCTATAGATGGTTTTTGGTAGTATTGACATTTTAATAATAGTGATTCTTGCAGTCCAGTAACATAGGATACCTTTCCATTTTTTAAAAGACTTTATTGATTTATTCATGAAAGATACAGAGAAAGAAACAGAGACACAGGCAGAGGCAGAGGGAGAAGCAGGCTCCATGCAGGGAACCCAACGTGGGACTTGATCCTGGGTCTCCAGGATCACACCCTGGGCCGAAGGCGGCACTAAACTGCTGAGCCACCTGGGCTGCCCTATCTTTCCATTCATTTATGTCTTCTTCAATTGCTTTCATCATTGTCTTACGGTTGTTAGCATAGATCTTTCACTTCCTTAAATTTATTCCTAAGTATTTTATTGTTTTTCATGCAATTATAAATTGGATATGTTTCTTTATTTCCTTTTCAGAAAATTTGTTATTATAGAAATTTTATTTTGTATGTCAATTTTGTGTCTTACAACTGGGCTCAATTTGTTGATTATTTTAACAGTTTTTTTGTTGAATATTTAGGATTTTCTCTATACAAAAACATGTTATTTGCAAACAGAGACCATTTTACTTCTACCTTTTGAATTCTGATGCCTTTTCTGTTTGTTGACTAATTGCTCTAGCTAGGACTTTTAGTACTATATTGAAGAGGAGTGGTGAGAGTGGGCACCTTATCTTGTTCCTGATTTTGGAAGAAAAGCTTTCAACCTTTCACAATTGAGTGTGACATCAGCTATGGGCTTGTCAATATGGCCTTTATTATTTTGAGGCATGTTACTTCCATACCTCATTTGTTAACTGTTTTTTTCATGAATGACTGTTGGATTTTGTCAAATGCTTTTTCTGTGTCTATTGAGATGATAATAGGATTCTTTTCTTTCACTCTATTAATGTGATGTATCACATTGATCGATTTCCATATTTTGAGCCATCCTTTCATCCCAGGGATAAATCCAAGTTGATTATGGTGAATGGTCCTTTTAATAGGCTGCTGATATCTTTTCTAGTATTTTGCTGAGAATGTTCACATTTATAATCATCAGGGATATTGGCCTATAGTTTTCTTTTTTAGTAGGGTTTTTTTTTAATTTTTATTTATTCATGATAGTCACAGAGAGAGAGAGAGAGGCAGAGACAAAGGCAGAGGGAGAAGCAGGCTCCATGCACCGGGAGCCCGACGTGGGATTCGATCCCGGGTCTCCAGGATCGCGCCCTGGGCCAAAGGCAGGCGCCAAACCGCTGCGCCACCCAGGGATCCCCTTTTAGTAGGGTTCTCATCTGTCTTTCAGCATGAAGATAGTGCTGACCTCATAAGGCTTATTGGGAATGTTCTCTGCTTTTTGTTTTTTTGGAGAAGTTTGAGAATATTGGTATATTAATTCTTAGAAGTTTGGTAAAATATACCAGTGAAGCCATCTGGTTCTAGGCTTTTCTTCATAGGAACTTCTTTTTCTGTTTTTTTTTTTTCTTTTTTCCTTTTTCTTTTTCTCTTTCTCTTTCTTTCCTTTGTTCTCTGTTTCATTCCTTCTTTCCTTCCTCCCTTCCTTCATTCCTTTCTTCCTTTCTTCCTTTTCTGATTCACTCTCCTTACTAGTAATTAGTCTATTTATTTTCTATTTATTCCTGACGCCATTTTAGTAAGTTGTATGTTTCAAAGACATTTTTTTATATCCTCTCAGTTGTCAGTTTCCTGGTGTATAGTTGTTTGTAGTAACCTTGTATGAATTTTTGTACCTTTGTGGTATTCATTGTAATATCTCCCTTTTCACTTATAATTTTGTAATTTGAGTTCTTTTTTTTCCTGTTAAAATGTATCAATTTTGTTTATCTTTTCAAAGAAACAACTATTAGTTTGGTTAACTTTTCTATTGTTTTTAATTTCTCCATTTCATTTATTTCTGCTCTAATCTTCATTGTTTTCCATTTTCTTTGCTAACTTTGGGCTCAGTTATTTTCTGGTTCATTAAGGATAGAGTTAGGTTATTTATTTGAAATATTTCTTGCCTTTTAATGTAGACATTTATTGGTATGAAATTTCCTCCTAGAAATGCTTTTGCTTCACCCCTTAATTTTTGTAATGTTTCCATTTTCATTTGTCTCAAGGAACTTTTATTCCCCCCCCATTTTTTTTGGATTCATCGATTGTTCAGGAATGTGTTATTTAATTTCTGAGTATTCATGAATTTTCCTGTTTTCCTTATTTTCAACTTCTATTGTCTTTTTTTTAAAAAAGGTTTTATTTATTTATTTATTCATGAGAGAGAGAGAGAGATGCAGAGACACAGGAGACGGAGAAGAAGGCTCCATGCAGGGAGCAGCATGCAGGACTCAATCCCAGGTCTCCAGGATCATGCCCTGGGCTGAAGGCGGCGCTAAACTGCTGAGCCACCCGGGCTGCCCTCAACTTCTTTTCACATCATTGTGGTCAGAGAAAAATATTTGATATGGTGTTAATTTTCTCAAATTTGGTACGGCCTGTTTTATGGCCTACCATATAGTCTATCCTAGACAATGTTCCATGTGCACTTAAGAAAAATGTGTTTGGTTGTTATTGCACAGAATGTTTTGTATACGTCTAAGTCCATTGGGCCTCTAGCATTGTTCAAATCTGCTATTAACTTATAGATTCCTTGGATAATCTACTATTGTTGAGCGTAACATGTTAAAGTCTTTAACTGTTATTGTATTAGTGTTTATTTCGTCTCTTACCTCTGTTCTTTTTTGCTTTATTTATTCGGATGCTTTGATGTTGGTTCCATAAATATCTAGTTGTTATATCTTGTTGATGTGTTGACCTTTTTATCATTAAATAATGACCTTTTTGTTCTCTCTTTTTATAGTTTTACTTTGTTTTTTTCTTTTTTTCACATATTTTACTTATTTACTTGAGAGAGGGAGGGAGAGCATGAGTAGGGGTAGAGGGAGAGAGAGAAGCAAATTCCCTGCTGGGGACCCTGGGGATCATGACCTGAGCCCAAAGCATACACTTAATTGACCGAGCCACCCAGGTGCCTCTCTTTTTTATGATTTTAAAGCCTCTTGGTTTGATATAAATGCAGCTATTCCTGCTTTTTTTTCTCATTACCATTTTCTTGAAATATCTCTTCCTTTCCCTTTAGTTGCAGTCTATGTGTGTCTTTGAGGCTAAAATATTAGGTCTTTCTTTCTTTCTCTTTTAAGTTCATTTAGCTATTCTGTCTGTCTTGGTTGGAGAATTATTTACATTTAAAGTAGCTATTGATAGATCAGGACTTATTTTTGCCCTTTAAAAACTTGCTTTTGGGATGCTGGGTGGTCTGTGGTTGAGCATATGTCTTTGGCTCAGGGCGTGACCCTAGGGTCCTGTGATCGAGTCTTGCATCTGGCTCCCCATGGGGAGCCTCCTTTTCCCTCTGCCCATGTCTCTCCCTCTCTCTCCATGTCTAAATGTTTTCTAGTTGCTTTGGAGATGTATTGTTCCATGTTTTCTTTTTTGTTTTAATGTATTTTGGTACTAGTATCCTTTGCCTTCTTTGTCCTGTTCTTCTGTGTGATTGCTACAGTTTTTTCCTTTGTGGTTTTCATGGGCTTACATAAAACATCTTAAAATCACAAACCCTATTTTAAGCTGATAACAACTTTACTTCCTGAAATTCCTAAAGTTGATACTTCTACTTCTTCTCCCCCTCATATTTTAGGTAATTTCTTATAAAATTTACATATTTTTGTATTTGTAACTAATAACAATTACTGTAGTTATTGTATTTTTACTACATTTATTTTAACTTTTAAACTAGAGTTGTAAGTGAATGATGTACCACCATCACCATATTACAGAATCTAACCTTAACTGTTTACTATTACCAGTGAGTTTTATACTTTCTTTTTTTAAACTTTATTTATTTATTCATGAGAGACACACAGAGAGAGAGGCAGAAACATAGACAGAGAGGTAGGCTCCATGCAGGGAGCCTGATGTGGGACTTGGTCCCGGGACTCCAGGATCATGCCCTGAACCACAAAGGCAGGCGCTCAACCACTGAGCCACCCAGGCATCCCTATACTTTCTTTTTATATTTTTATAAGGCTTATGTTTTACTTTTACTCAGAATTCCCTTAATTCCCTTAGTGTTTCTTAGAAGGCAGGTGTAGTGGTAATGAACTCCCTCATCTTTTGTTTGGAAAAGTCTTTATTTCTCCATTTCTAAAGGACAGCTCTGCTGGGTATAGAATTCTTAATTATTCTTCAATATTTTGAATATGTCATCCCATTTTGTCCTGCCCTAAAAAGTCTTTGTTGAGAAATCTGCTTATAGTCATAGAAGTTCCCGTGTATGTACTTTTCTCTTTTTTCCTTAATGCTTTTAAAATGGTTTCTTTGGCTTTGACAATTTAATTGATCCTTTTTGGTACAGCTTTTTTCAAAGTCAGCCTATTTCAGGTACAGCCTTTTTCAAAGTCAGCCTATTTCAAGTCTTTTGAGCCTTATGGTTCTGTATGTTCATTTCTCTTCCCAGGTTTGGGAAATGTTTAACCACTATTGCTTTCAGTTTGCTTCTGCCCTTTCTCATTCTCTTTTCCTGGAATTCCCATTGTATTTATGAGTCCCTTAGGATTTTTTCACTCTTTCTTATTTTATCTTTTTGTTTCTCTGACTGGATAATTTTTCTATGTCTTATATTTTTAGGTCACTAATTCTTTCCTTCTGCATGGCTAAGTGTACTTTTGAAATTCTATTAACTACTTCAGCTCAATTACTATTTTTTTTTTAACTCTAGGATTTCTCTTTATTTCTGGGTTTGTTGTTTTTTTTCTGGTTGCTATTGCCTTGTCAAACTTCTTGTTGTTTTCATGGATTATTTTCCTAATTTCATTTAATTGTCTATATGTTATTGTAGTTACCTAAAGTTAAGAAAATTATTATAAATCTGATAGTTCCTAGATCTTCATATTTTTTAGGGTCAGTTTTTAGAACTTTATTAGATTCCTTTTTTTTTTAAGATTTTATTTATTTATTCATGAGAGAGAGAGAGAGAAAGATGCAGAGACACAAGCAGACTGCATGCAAGGAGCCTGATGCGGGACTTGAACCTGGGAATCCAGGATCACACCCTGAGCCAAAGGCAGGTGCCCAACCACTGAGCCACACAGGCGTCCCTATTAGTTTCCTTTGATGGTCTCATATTTACTTGGATTTTGTTATCTTTGATTTCTTACATTGGTATCTGCACACTTGAATAATTTGGCTCCTCTTCTAGACTCTATAGATTTGCTTTGGCAGAGATAGATCTTCAATAGTCACCTCAGTTTAGGTCACTGGGCAGGTGGTACCCGCTATTATGGTCTAGTTTTTGGCAAGGCAACTTTCCAAGCTCTAAGTTTGGGTATAGGGAAAGAGGTGGAAATCTGTAGGATGGGCCCCCCCCAGTTGCATGAATTTTCCATCTGGCTTACTAGATGGTCTGAACTGGGTACTATATTTAGTAGACAGAGCTGTAAATTCATTTCCCTTCACTAGCAGGGGAGGACCCAGTGTCCGCATGGCTCATTTGAGGGTACCTGAATCAACACAAGAGTGTGCACTGAATTTCTTGGTCATCTGCTCTGCAGATGTAGAAAGCCATGGGCTGTTCTCTCTTTTCAAGTGCAGCTAGAAGCAGAGCTTTTGGATGGCCTGTACAGCAGCTCCCCATGTGGTCTTGTTAAGTTCCCAGGTCACAAAAGCTGAAGGCTATATTAATATAATTGGGGCCATGAATTAGTTTCTCTGCCCAGGAGCAGTGGGAGGGGCACCTTTAAAGGCAATAAAGCTCTTTGTGTGTTATCTTATCCTGACCTGTGTCCCAAGTTCCCTGGCCAAATATGAGCCACTGGCTTTGTTCTGCTCACTGTTGTATATGCCTGTCTGTCTCTTGGCTACAGTATTGCTGGCTTTTTGTAGCTCCCTTTTTTCACCAGCCCTTCTGGTCAGGTGGGGCTGGGAGATGCTATCCTCAGTGGTGGGGCTGTTTTAGTTCCCTTTTCTGAATGGGATGGAGAGGTGCTGCTCCAGGCTTCTCTGCTTTTCTGTCTTTTGACTCAGTAAGAGCCAGAAGCTACTCTCTACCTTGGCTATGAGTTAATTCCTCTGCCTAGGTACAGCAGGCCACCCCTCGACACCTGGTACTGGCTTTGCTCTAGACAGTTAGCTCTGCCTTTCTGCTTATTGGCTTACACATTGTTGGTTACAGAGCTTCCAGATATCCTTGCCAGCCCTTCTGGTCAGATGGGGCCTGGGAGCCACAGTGGGTGTGGCTGTGTTTCAGGTTACTTGCTTGGGTGGGGTTGGGAGGGGTGCCTCCTGGCCTTGCTCACATGTTCCCCAAACGAGTTTTTCTTATGGGTGAGGCCATGATGCACCCTCAGCCTTCGCTGTGAATTAATTCCCCTGCCTGGGTGCAGCAGGGGAATTTTTCATACCCTGTACTGGCTTTGCCTCGGGGACTGTCCGAACCACCCACACACCTCTTGGTTGGAGTATTGCTGAGCTATACAGCTTTTAGGTTTTCTTGTCAGTGCCCTCTGGCAAGATGGACCAGAAGACAGTTTCCCCAGCAAATGGAGCTACAACTTCTTGCTTGGATACAGTTTCTAGAGTCAGCAAAACTTGTATGAGAACCCAAATCAAGCAGATATGTACTCCAGTGAGTTCTCTGGTCACAGTTTGTCCCAGACTTGGTTCTGGTGATGAGCAAAGCTGCTGGTTGGGGCCACTACTTGGATTACTAATCACTTAGGGAGTTGTAGTCATGAATTGCATCTGCCAAGATCTGTGTGTTGGTTATTGCAAGCCTCACAGTTTCCCCTGCAATTCTCATGGCACGAGACCAGAGTAGGGGCTCTCATGAAGTAATCTGTAGTGGTGGTGGTGCTGATTGTCCCCTTGAGTTCTCTTCTTTTGGGGGGAACTGGAGGTTCAGGGAAGACCTTTCCATGTGGTGTTGCTCCTGTCTGGGAGAAAGACAAAGTAGTCAGAATGGAGTTGCTTCTCTTACGCTTCTAATACAGTCTATCTTGGTCTCTGTGATGCAGGGGATGTTTCAGGATCATCTCTATTCTAGGATTTTCTCAGCTGTGTCTTGTTCATCAGTAGTTGTTTTTCTGAAGGGGAATAAAGCAGAAATGACCTATGTCAGCATCTTGGTGATGCCACTGTCTCTTAAATTTTCAGAGTTAGCAAGAATCTAAATTTATCTTCTTTGGGATACACACATACATACACTATATATTTTGGGCTATATATACACATACATAAATTGTGATATATGTATACACATATTTCCATATATGTATATATGGAAATATAAATTAACTCAGGCTCATCAGGATCTCATAATTATATTTGGATTGTGAAATTTCATTAATTTAACATGTTAATTAACATGTTAATAATGGTAGTCATGACTATATTTGATTAGGTTAGTTTAAACAGATAGCTTCATATCTTAAGATCAACTGATTAGTAGCCTTAGTTACATTGGCAAAACTCCTTTGCCATGTAACATAACTTAATAATATTATAACAGCAGGGGTTGGAGAGCATGAGGGCTATGTTACAAATCTGCTTACTGTAATTTAATCGCTGGTCCCTGTGATTCCTCTCATATACAAAACGCATTCAACTTTTCCCATGATTTCCAAGGACCTCACTCCATTATAGCCACAATAAAAAGCCCAAATCTTCAATTAAATCTAGTCTCTCTGTAAGTCTAGAAATCATCACGCAAATTATCAGGTAAATGTAGTATATCTCCTAGACACAATTCCTTCCATCTGTTGACCTGTGAAATTAACTATAGAAGTTATCTGCTTCCAAAATTCTTAACATATAATCATAAGATTGACATCAGGATAACACCTGACATTTTAGTTAAAAAAGAGAAGGAGAATGGAAGGTAGAAAAAGAAGTCATTGGTTCAAAGCAGTTTTTTTTTTTAATTTTTATTTATTTATGATAGGTACACAGTGAGAGAGAGAGGCAGAGACACAGGCAGAGGGAGAAGCAGGCTCCATGCACCGGGAGCCTGACGTGGGATTCGATCCCGGATCTCCAGGATCGCGCCCTGGGCCAAAGGCAGGCGCCAAACCACTGCGCCATCCAGGGATCCCGGTTCAAAGCAGTTTTGAAATGTAGCTGGGAAAACTTGAGCTGGAGTTCTTTAATTTGGTTGTTAGATATGGGTTCTTACTTCTGTTGTCTGGACTCTTGGTTCCACCTTCTGAGTCATTCTCCCTTTTGCATGAAAAGTAGTATGTGTTTTCTTAGCAGTAACTAGAACCCCTAATCTGCAACCATCTTCCTTTTTTAGCTACTTCCTACCATTTTTAGCTCTCTTCTTGTGTTTCTACCATTCCATCAATATACCAGTGTTACCAGTACCTACAATCTGCTGATCATACCAACACTTCAGTGTCTCTCATCCTTTCATATCTGACTTCCCTTCTTAGGCAGTTTAAATTCCATTGCTTCATATTGGAATGACTGCCTTACGTCGACCTTCAACTTCCTTGTTGTCCTTTGATAGTCACTAAAGCACTAACAGATTTTCATAAAAAGGTTTATTTATTCATTCATGAGAGACACAAAGGGACAGAGAGAGAGGGAGAGACAGGCTCCCTGCAGGGAGCCTGATGTGGGACTCGATCCTGGGTCTCCAGGATCACACTCTGGGCTGAAGGCAGTGCTAAACTGCTGAGCCACCTGAGCTGCCCAGCACTAACAGATTACCTGTGCCTCTCAGCCCCCTCAGCTGCCCAGCTGAATGTGGCTGGGGAAGAAAACAAAGCAGTGTTGTTTGTCCTCACTGTATATGGATGATCACTGCCTTAATTTTGTTCTTGTACTTCCGAGGAATCATTGTATTTCTCTACTCCATTCACTCACCCATTTACCTCAGGGTATAGCACATTTTTCTCCTGTCTTTAATATCCATCTTCAGTGTTCGTGTCCCTAGCCTCAGCTGATGATCTTATATCTTATTTCACTGAGAAAATAGGAACAATCAGAAAGATTTTAGTAAGCTCCAACAAGCCTTCGACCTATCTACAAACTCTCTTTTCTCCTTTATCCTGGATAAACTGTCCATGCTCCCAGCAATTGTCACCCCTTTCTCCTGTAAGTAGAACCCATGCCTGCCTGACATGACTCCAGAGACTTTTCTATTGGCCTAAAGACAGTTTTTGTATCTCACATCTTAAAAAAAATGTTTTTCTCTCCATCCTAATTCTTCCTCAGCTATCACATCATTTTCCCCTTTTCTTTACAAAATATATACCTAAAAATAATTATATATATTGCCTTTAGCTTTTATCTTTAGAATTTCTTTTTAATTCACTTTAGTGAGGGCTTTGCTGTTACCATCAAGCAGACACTGTTCTCATCAAAGTCACCAGTGATTTAGATCCAGGGGTCTCTTCTCAACCTTCATCAAACCTATCACCAGCTTTTGACATTGATAGTTTAATAGCTACTTGACTTGATGTCCTTGACATTAGGAATCACTCTTAATCTTTCTCTTATTTTTGTGCCTTATTCTTGCCACTTTGATTATTTTCTGATTTATATCTCCAGCCTGAAATTTTCACCTGAGGTACAGACTGATTAATATATCTACGTCTCTGCTAGACATGATTACTTGAATACCTAACAATTTCTTAAATATAGCATGTCCAAAACATAGGTCCTGTTTCCCCCCTCACCCAAAACCTACTTCTTCACAGTCTTCTCCATTTCATAAATGCTGTTTCCATTGTTTCATTTTTTAAAAATATTTTTAATTGAAGTTTGATTTGCTAACATATAACTCCCAGTGCTCATCCTGTCAAGTGCCCCCCTCAGTGTCCATCACCCAGTCACCCCTACCCCGACCTGTCTCCCCTTCCACTACCCCTCGTTCATTTCCAATACTTAGGAGTCTCTCATGTTCTGTCTCCCTCTCTGATATTTCCCACTCATTTTCCCTCCTCTCCCCTATAATCCCGTTCACTATTTCTTATATTCCCTGAATGAATGAAACCATATAATGTTTGTCCTCCTCTGATTGACTTTCCTCACTCAGCATAACACCATCCCATTCCATCCACGTTGAAGCAAATGATATTCATCCTTTCTAATGGCTGAGTAATATTCCATCGTATACATAGACCACATCTTCTTTATCCATTCATCTTTTGATGGACACCGAAGTTCCTTCCACAGTCTGGCTATTGTGGACATTGCTGCTAGAAACATCGGGGTGCAAGTGTCTCGGTTTTTCACTGCATCTGTGTCTTTGGGGTAAATCTCCAGCAGTGCAATTGCTGGGTCATAGGACAGTTCTATTTTTAACTCTTTGAGGAACCTCCACACAGTTTTCCAGAGTGGCTGCACCAGTTCACATTCCACCAACAATGCAAGAGGGTTCCCCTTTCTCCACATCCTCTCGAACATTTGTTGTTTCCTGCCTTGTTAATTTTCACCATTCTCACTGCTTTGAGGTGGTATCTCATTGTGGTTTTGAATTGTATTTCCCTGATGGCAAGTGATGCAGAGCATTTTCCATGTGCTTGTGGGCCATGTCTTTGTCTTCTTTTTTTTTTAATTTTTTTAATTTATTTATGATAGGCACACAGTGAGAGAGAGAGAGAGGCAGAGACACAGGCAGAGGGAGAAGCAGGCTCCATGCACCAGGAGCCCGACGCAGGATTCGATCCCGGATCTCCAGGATCGCGCCCTGGGCCAAAGGCAGGCGTGAAACCGCTGCGCCACCCAGGGATCCCCATGTCTTTGTCTTCTTTGGTGAGATTTCTGTTCATGTCTTTTGCCCATTTCATGATTGGATTGTTTGTTGTTTTGCTGTTGAGGTTAATAAGTTCTTTATATATTTTGGATACTAGCCCTTTATCTGATATGTCATTTGCAAATACCTTCTCCCATTCTGTAGGTTGTCATTTAGTTTTGTTGACTGTTTCTTTTGCTGTGCAGAAGCTTTTTATCTTGATGAAGTCCCAGTAATTCATTTTTGCTTTTGTTTCCCTTCCCTTCATAGATGTATCTTGCAAGAAGTTGCTGTGGCCAAGTTCAAAAAGGGTGTTGCCTGTGTTCTCCTCTAGGATTTTGATGAATTCTAATATCATATTTAGATCTTTTAACCATTTTGAATTTATCTTTGTGTATGATTTAAGAGAATGGTCTAGTTTCATTCTTTTGCATGTGGCTGTCCAATTTTCCCAGCACCATTTATTGAAGAGAATTTAATGAAGACCTTCATTTTTCCAGTGGATAATCTTTCCTGCTTTGGTAATTATTAGTTGACCAGAGAGTTGAGGGCCCATTTCTGGGTTCTCTATTCTGTTCCATTGATCTATGTGTCTGTTTTTGTGCCAGTACCACACTGTCTTGATGACCACAGGTTTGTAGTACAAGCTGAAATCTGGCATTGTGTTGCCCCTGGCTTTGGTTTTCTTTTTCAATATTCCCCTGGCTATTCGGGATCTTTTCTGATTCCACACAAGCCTTAAGATGAATTGTTCCAACACAGGGAAGAAAGTCCATGGTATTTTTTTTTATTCATAGAGATGCAGAGAGAGAGAGAGAGAGAGGCAGAGACACAGGCAGAGGGAGAAGCAGGCTCCATGCAGAGAGCCTGAGGTGGGACTCGATCCAGGGTCTCCAGATCAGGCCCCGGGCCGCAGGCAGCGCTAAACTTCTGTGCCACCGGGGCTGCCCAGTCCATGGTATTTTGATAGGGATTGCATTGAACATGTAAATTGCCCTGGATAGCATAGACATTTTCACAATATTAATTCTTCCAATCCATGAGCACGGAATATTTTTCCATCTCTTTGTGTCTTCCTCAATATCTTTCAGAAGTATTTTGTAGTTTTTAGGGTATAGATCCTTTACCTCTTTAGTTAGGTTTATTGCTAGTATCTTATGCTTTTGGGTGTAATTGTAAGGGTTTGATTCCTTAATTTCTCTTTTTTCAGTCTCATTGTTAGTGTATAGAAATGCCACTGACTTCTGGGCATTGATTTTGATCCTGCCACACTGCCAAATTGCTGTATGAGTTCTAGAAATCTTGGGGTGGAGGCTTTTGGGTTTTTTACGTACAGTATCATGTCATCTGCAAAGACGGAGAGTTTGGCTTCTTTTTGCCAATTTGAAAGCCTTTTATTTCTTTCTGTCATCTGATTGCTAAGGCTAGGACTTCTAATAATATGTTGAGTAGCAGTGGTGAGAGTGGACATCCCTGTCTTGTTCCTGATCTTACGGGAAAGGCTCTCAGTGTTTCCCCATTGAGAATGATATTTGCTGTGGGCTTTTGTAGATGACTTTTAAGATGCTGAGGAATGTTCCCTCTATCCCTGCACTCTGAAGGGTTTTGTTCAGGAATGGATGCTGTATTTTGTCAAATGCTTTCTCTGCATCTATTGAGAGGATCATATTGTTCTTGTTTTTTCTCTTGTTGATATGATCTATCATGTTGATTGCTTTACGAGTGTTGAACCAGTCATACATCCGGGGGATAAATCCCACTTGGTCATAGCGAATAATCTTCTTAATGTATTGTTGGATCCTATTGGCTAGTATCTTGTCGAGAATTTTTGCATCTGAGTTCATCAGTGGTATTGGTGTAAAATTCTCCTTTTTGGTGGGCTCTTTTGTTTTGGAATTAAGGTGATGCTGGCCTCATAGAATGATTTTGGAAGTATTCCATCCCTTTCTATCTTTTGGAACAGCTTTAGTAGAATAGGTATTGTTTCTTCTTAAACATTTGATAGAATTCCCATGGGAAGCCATCTGGCCCTGGACTTTTGTGTCTTGGGAGGTTTTTGATGACTGCTTCAATTTCCTCTCTGGTTATTGGCCTGTTCAGGTTTTCTATTTCTTCCTGTTCCAGTTTTGGTAACTTGTGGTGTTCTAGAAATGCGTCCATTTCTTCTAGATTGCCTAATTTATTGGCATATAGCTGCTCATAATACGTTTTTAAAATTGTATGTATTTCATTGGTATTGATTGTGATTTCTCCCCTTTCATTCATGATTTTATAATTGGAATATTTTCTAATTTCTTTTGAATGAGGCTGACTAATGGTTTATCTGTCTTATGAATTCTTTCAAAGAACCGACTCCTGGTTTTTTTGATCTGTTCTACAGCTCTTCTGGTCTCTATTTCGTTGAGTTCTACTCAGATCTTTATTAACTCTCTTCTTCTGCTGGGTGTAGGTTTTATTTGCTGTTCTTTCTCCAGTTCCTTTAGGTGCAAGATTAGTATGTGTATTTGAATTTTTTCCAATTTCTTGAGGGAGGCTTGTATTGTGATGTAGTTCCCTCTTAGGACTGCTTTTGCTGTATCCCAAAGATTTTGAAAGGTTGTGTCTTCGTTTTCATTAGTTTCATGAATTTTTTAATTCTTCTCTAATTTCCTGGTTGACCCTTTCATCTTTTGGCACGGTACTCTTTAACCTCCATGTGTTTGAGTTTCTTCCAAATATCTCCTTGTGATTGAGTTCTAGTTTCAAAGCATTGTGGTCTGAAAGTATGCAGGGGACAATCTCAATCTTTTGGTATTGGCTGAGACCCGATTTGTGACCCCGTATGTGGTTTATTCTGGAGAAAGTTTCACATGCACTTAAGGAGAATGTGTATTCAGTTGCATTGGGATGCAAAATTCTGTATATATAGGTGAAATTTGGTCCAGTGTATCATTTAAGGCCCTTGTTTCTTTGGTGATGTTGTGCTTAGAAGATCTGTCATTTGCAGAAAGTGCCATGTTAAAGCCTCCCACTATTAGTGTATTATCTAAGTGTGTCTTTATTTTGGTTATTAATTGACTGATATACTTGGCAGCTCCCACATTAGGGGCATAAATATTCATGATTGATAGGTATTCTTGTTTGATAGACACTTTAAGTATGATACAGTGTCCCTCTTCATCTCTTATTACAGTCTTTCGGATAAACTTTAATTTATCTGATGTGAGGATTGCTACCCCTGCTTTCTTTTGAGGACCATTTGAATGGTAACTTGTTCTCCACCCTTTCATTTTCAGACTGGATGTGTCCTTAGCTCTCAAATGAGTCTCCTGTAGACAGCAAATAGATGGGTTTTTTAATTTTATTTTTTTTCCAGGCTGAAGCCCTGTGTCTTTTGATGGAATCATTTAGCCCATTCATGTTCAGAGAAACTATTGAAAGATATGAATATAGTGTCACCGTAATACCTATTCAGTCTCTGTTTTTAGGGATTATTTATTTGGGTGTCCTCTTCTTTTTACAGTGTTCCCCTTAATATTTCTTGCAGAGCTGGTTTTGTGGTCACATACTCTTTCAGTTTTTGCCTATCTTGGAAGCTCTTTATCTCTCCTCCTGTTTGGAATGGCAGCCTTGCTGAATAAATATTTTTGGCTGCATGTTCTTCTCATTTAGTACCATGAATATATTCTGTCAGCCCTTTCTGGCCTGCCAGGTCTCTGTGGAGAGGTCTGCTGTTAATCTGATATTTCTCCCCATATAAGTTAAGAATCTCTTGTCTCTGGCTGCTTTAAGGATTTTCTGTTTATTTTTGGAATTTGCAAGTTTCGCTATTAAATGTCAAGGTGTTGAACAGTTTTTATTGATTTTGGGGGGTGACCTCTCTATTTCCTGGCTCTAAATGCCTGTTTCCCTCCCCAAATTAGGGAAGTTCTCAGCTATTATTTGTTTAAATATACTTTCTGGTTCTCTCTCCCTCTTGGCGTCTTCTGGAACCCCAGTTGTTTCCTGAGGCTGTCACTTATTTCCCTTAACCTTTCCCCATGGTTTTTAAATTGTTTTTCTCTTTTTTCCTCAGCTTTCTTCCTTGCTATCACCTTGTCTTCTATGTTACTCACTCTCCCCCCCTCATTAACCCTAGCTGTTAGGACATCAGTTTGGCTAGCATCTCATTTAATTTATTTTTAATTCCAACCTGATTAGAGCTAAATTCTGTAGTAACAAAGTCTCTAGAGTCCTTTATGCTTTTTTTCCCCAGAGCCACCAGGAGCTTTATAATTGGGCTTCTGAATTGGCTTTCTGATATCAAATTGTAACCCATTTTCTGTAACTCTGTTACAGAGAGTACTGTTTCGCTTCTTTCTTTTGTGGTTAATTCTTCTAGTCATTTTGTTCAGTGCACAGTGGCTGTGTGAACGGGCTGAGTCAGGAATATCAGTCACGACCTAAGTAAATTTCACCGTAGATGATTCTGATGAGGTCAGAGACCAGAAAATGAAAACGAAGATGAGAACAAAATTAAAGGAAAGGGCCACTAAAGTGAAAAATAAATTTTTAAACAAAGCAATAAAAGATAAAAGGCCAAAAATACCATAGAAGAAGGAAAAAGTAAAAAAATAAAATAAAATAAAACAAAACAAAAAACAAAAGAGGAAAAAGAGAAAAAAGAAAAGAAAAAAGGGAGATGGTGGTGGTGACGAAGTTGTAGTGGAGGGAGAACGTAGTCTACCTGAGGGGTCCTAGAGGTTGATCCTCTTGGTTCTGAGTATATTAAGTTCTGTATGTTAGAAGATGCTCAGTTCTAAATTTATATAAACCAGAAATACATGTAGAGAGCCCCACCAATGACCACCAAAACATAAATGAAATAAAAGAGGGGGGCAGAATGGGAATGCAGAGAGAGTATAATCTCACAGAATGAACCAGCACGGTATACCACTTGGTTCTGGGTGCATGCTGGCATGGTTTAGAAGGTATGAACTTGTGCCATTGTAGAACAAAATGAGGCAGAGAGAAAACACAAAACAAAACAAAAACCATATCTTGTATATATCCCAAAATTGAGTATGTTGTAGGGAATCTAGAAGTGGAAAGTATATCTAGGACGTGTCATTGTAGAAATTTGAAAGTCAAAAAGGAAGCATCTTAAAAATGAAGAGTTGGTAAAATATTGTAGTAAGGTGGGAAAGAGGAAAAAAAAGAAAATTTACAGTCTGATATAAAAACAAGTTGTAGTGGAATAGGCAGGAAAAAAATAGGAGGGGTACCCTCTGGTTCTATATCGTGTAAATCCCTGGACTTGCCCTGGAGCTTTCCAGTGCTGCTCGGTGAACTTGCTCTTGCCCTGACCTTCCAGCTGGTCTTCGGGGGAGGGGCTGCTGTGCTGACTCGCAGGTGTGTGCACCTGGGCGCTGCCCCGCCCCCCTGCCGGGTGTAGGGCTCAGGGGGAGCTGTTGCCCCGGTGAGGCCCCTGTCCCCTGGCAGCCCCGCCTCTCCCAGGCACAGGGTGACACCAGGAGGGACAACCCCACAGGCGGCGGCCAGGTCTCCCCAGCCCTGGAGTCCGCTCCCGCCGTGACCACCGCGGCTCCCAGTCCGCAGGGGCCTGGGTGCTCCCGGGGCGGGGGCGCCGATCTGCACAGGTCGGGGCGCCGGAGCAGGAGCCTCCTCGCTGTCCTGGGCCCTCCCCGCCTCGGCCCGTCCCGGGGCAGCGCAGGATCCCGGCTGTGTCCCCCGGAGGCCTGGGGTCCGGGGCCTGCGCCGCTGGAGTCGTGCTCCCGGGGAGCCCCCTCCGCCCGGAGCCCCGCCCGACCCTCCGGCTGCGCCCCCAGGCCCCGCGGGGCGCGCTCCGGCCCTTTACGGAGATGGGCGGCTGTGGGGCGCGCTCTCCCCGGCGCCCCGGGATCCCGCCCGGGTCCCTGCTGAGCGCCTTTCCGTCCGGGAAGAGTCGTGGGGATTGTCAACGTGCCCGCTTCCCGGGCGGGGCGCCCTGTCCCGAGGCTCTCCCCGGCCTCGGCGGCTCCTCGCGGCCCTCCCCCACCGGATTCTTTTTTATTTTATTGTTTTCCGCCTTCCTGCCTTGTCAGAAGCGAAAAGCCTTCTCTCTGTAGCGTTCTTTACATCTCAGTTCGAATTTGAGGTGTTCAGGATGGTTTGAAAGTTATCTAGGGGTGTTGGTGGGGCCGGTGTGTGGAGGACCCCACTCCTTTGCATCCTGGCCCGCCCCCGTTGCCATTGTTTCAGATGCTCGGGTCAAAGACTTCAAAATCATATGGATTCATCTTTTTTTTACATTTTGTAACTGATGCCAGTTATTTCTATCATGTCTGCCTTTAAAATATAACCAGAATGCCTCGTTTTTATCTCCTCATTACCTCCCTGGTCCAGACCATTATCATTCCTTATCGGAATTTTTGAAATCTCCTTTTCTTGCTGATGTCACCTTATTTTTATCTTTTCTCAGTACAGTAGCCATGGGGATGGGATTAAGTCAGAATTTGTTAAAGCATCCCTAATTGTTTCCAATACCTCAAAATTAAGGCCAAAAAATTAAAGTGATTGCTCTGAGTTTACCTAGTTGTCAGGTTTTCTAGGACACCTCCCTTGATCACCATCTGTGAATTTTCAACCCTACTCTGTCATGCTCTATTCCTTTCTCTTTTTTTTTTGCCTTATTATCATTAAATGAATTATATATGTCTTACCTATTTCTTTTGTTTTTCAATATCTCACCTAGTATCCCTACCTTTCTCACTCACATTATTTAAATGCCATGAAGACAGAGATTTTTTTCTGTTTTCTTTTCCCCATTTTACTTTTCTGTCTTCTTAGAAGACTCTATACCTGTGCCAAATATATAGTGTGTACGCAGTACATCTTTGTCAAGTGAATGAAGAGTGAATGAATGAGTACTTGTTATTCTGTTGTCATAATTTCCTGTTTATAAATTTCCCATGCTAGATTTTAGGCTCCCTATTGGTGAGCACTATATATATATATATATATATATATATATATATATATATATATATATGTATTTTATATGTATATACATAATATTTAATGTAGGATGTGTTGAGAAATGTGAAGAGTCTGAAACTTTACTTATAAGCTAGCAAGTTAGCCTGTGTAGTTCTATGGATGCTGCCAAAATAGGTGAGACTTCTGGTTCAGAGACTAAAGGATTCATTATTAATGGTGTAACACCCAGCATAAATGTCCTGTTTGCCTTAGTTCCTCTTGCTCCCTGAGTCCCAGGAGCAGCTCAGAGGGGCCCAGGCTGATATGCATGAGAAATAGGTTATGCATCACAGCTAAGAAAGCCTGTGTTTATGGAACCCAAATCTTATAGTGGGATTCAAGCAAATGTGTCTGACCTATGTTTAAGAGGAGTACATTTTCCTTATTATATTATACAAGATAATAATTTGCCCTCTCTTATAGATGGAGTCACTACCTCTATTTTTCATGAGCATTTACTATTTTAATATCCTTAAAAGGATGGTCTGGAACAAAGGGGCAGTTAATGGCTCAGCTTATAGGACATGCAGAAACATGAGAGACCCTGGAGAATTATGTCCCAATAGTACCTCTGCTGGTCAGATTACAGGAGACCCTTAAAACCATGTGTAGAATAATGTAATTAATAATTGCTACTTCAAATGCAATAATTTTGAATGTAAAGTGTTACTGTTTGTGCATTGGTGTTCCTTTAAAAGATTTCATCTATTTATTCATATAGCAGTCTTTTTTATTTCATGGTACTTTTACAAATATTTGACTATTTTATGCTTTAAATAACTAATGAATATTAACTTTTGATGAAGACTACAGTTATTTTAACATTACAACTCCAAAATTATTATAACTCCTTTTGAATGCGTGAAAAAGCCTGAAGCTCAAAGAAATACGATGAGTAGAGAACATATTCTAAAATAGTATGCATAGTTTTAATGTATTTAAAGCTTATAATAACCTCTGCTTAATCAAATCAAATAAAGTAGAACCTCAATGTACTAGAACACTCAAATAACTTTTGTCCTCCTTCATGTAACTTTCAAGGAGGGTCATGAAATCTAGCAAGAAAGAGAGATGAACAGGGAGAGTTAACCTAGTGGACTTACAGTTATCATAGCTACGCCTCAGAGATATTGTGGTTTTTGTTCCAGACCACTGCAGCTAAGCAAGTATCACAATAAAATGAATTCTTTGCTTTTCCAGTGCATATAAAAATTATGTTTGCACTATACCTTAGCCTGTTAAGTGTGCAGTAGTATTATGTCTAAAGAAACAATGTACATACCTTAATTAAAAAGTACTTTATTGTTAGAAAATTCTATCATACAAATTTTCAAGGAGTCATAATTGTTTGTTGGTGGAAGGTCCTGCTTCTACGTTGATTGCTGCTGCCTGGTCTGGGTGGTAGTCACTGAAGGTTGGAGTAGCTGTGCCAATTTGCTAAAATCAGACAGCAATGAAATTTGCTACATCAATTGGCTCTTCCTTTCATGAACAGTTCTCTGTAGGATATGGTGCTATTTGATAGCATCTTACCCGCAGTACAACCTCTTTCAAAATTGGAGTCAGTCTTCTCAAACCTTGCTGCTGCTTTATCAACTAAGTTTATGTAATATTCTGAATCCCTTATTGCCATTTCAACAGTCTTTACAGATTCTTTCCCAGGAGTAGGAATAGGTTACGTCTCAAGAAATCATATTCTTTTTTCATCCATAAGAAGCAACTCCTAATCTGTTCAAGTTTTTCCCCCCACTTTTAAAGCCTTCATTTTTGGCATTAGTACTTTTTTAAAAATTTTAAGTTTTTGCTTAGATTCTAGTTGGTTAGCATGTGGTTCAATATTGGTTTCAGAAGTAGAGTACAGTGATTCATTACTAATGTATAAAATCATGTGCTCATCACAAGTGCAACCAATAATACTCATCACCCAATTCACCCATCTCCCCTCCAGCAGCCCTCAGTTTGTTCTCTGTAGCTAAGAGTCTCCTGTGGTTTGCTTCTTTTTTTGTTTTCCCTTCCCCTATGTTCATCTGTCTTATTTCTTAAATTCCACATATAAGAGAGATGATATGGTATTGATCTTTTTCTAACTGACTTATTTCATCCAAGTTTTATTATGAGATTGCAGCAGTTCAGTCACAACTTCAGGTTCTACCTCTAATTCTAGTTCTCCTGCTGTTTCCACCCCATTTGCAGTTATTTCCTCCACTGAAGTCTTGAGCCCCTCAAAGTCATCCCTGGGGTTTAGAGTCAACTTCTTCCAAATTCCTATTTCTGTTGATATTTTGAATGCTTCTCACGAATCACAAATGTTCTTAATAGCATTTAGCGTGGTCAGTCCTTTCCAGAAGGCTTTCAATGGACTTTTCCCACATCCATCAGAGAAATCAGTATCTATGGCATCTATAGCTGTATGAAATGTGTTTCTTAAATATTAAGCCTTGAAAGTTGAAAATGACCACTTGATCCATGGGCTGCAGAATGGATGTTGTATTAGAGGTAGAAAAACAGCATTAATCTCACTGTACCTCTCTGTCAAAGCCCTTGGGTGCCCAGGTGCGTTGTTAGTGAGCAGTCATATTTTGAAACGAATCTTTTTTTTTTCTGAGCAGTCAGTTCAACAGTGGACTTAAAACATTCAAGAAATCATGTCATAAATAGATGTACGGTCATCTAGGCTTTGCAGTTCCATTTATAGAGCACAGATAGAAGGGATTTAGCATAATTCTGAAGGGCCCTAGGAATTTCATAACAGTAAATGAGCATTGGCTTTGGCTTAAAGTCATCAGCTACATTAGCCCCTAACTTAGAGAGTCAGCCTGTCCTTTGATGCTTTAAGGCCAGACATTGACTTCTCTCTAGCTATGAAAGTCCTAACGTCCACTATGAGGCTGTTTAATCTACATTGAAAATCTGCGGTTCAGTGTGGCTGCCTTCATTAATTCTCTTTGCTACAACTTCTGGATACCTTGCTGCAGCTTCTGCATCAGCACTTGCTGCTTCACCTTGCACTTTTATGTCATAGAGATGGCTTCTTTCCTTAAACTTCATGAAATAACCTCTGCTAGCTCAGACTTTTCTTCAGCAGCTCAACTAATTAATTATTAGGACTTTTTTTCAGAACAGTTTTCAAGTCACAGAAAAGTTGAGGAAAAAGTAGAGATTTCCCACATACCTCTCCTGCCCTAAACACACACACACACACACACACACACACATACACACACACACACAGAGAGAGAGAGAGAGAGAGAGAGAGGGAGAGAGAGAGAGCGTCTCCTACATCAGATTTCCCAGCGGGCAGGGGAGGGGGGCATTTGCCACAACTGATGATTCGACACTGATACATCATAATTACTCAAAGCCCAGTATGATCCACTCTTGGTGTGATACATTCTGTGGGTTTGGAAGAATGTGTGGTAAAATCTATTTGTCAATATGGTATCATACATAGTATTTTCATGACATTGCTCTTGTATTGAAAATACTCTTGTGAATCACCTCATCAGCCTTCCCCCCACCTCTAAATTCTGGCAACCACTCCTCCTTTTACTCTTTTCATATTTTTGCCTTTTCCAGAATGTTAAATAGTTGAAAGCCTACAGTATGGAGCCTTTTCAGCCTGGTTTCTTTCACTTAGTAATATGCATTTAAGTTTCCTCCATGGCTTTTCATGGATTGATAGCTCATTTATTTTTAGTGCTGAATAACACTCCACTGTCTGGGTATAGTACAGTTTGTCCATTCACCTATTGAGGGACTTTTTTTTTTTTTTTTTTTTTGCTTCCATGTTTTGGCAGTTAGGAATTGCCATGTACAGGTTTCTGTGTGGATGTGTTTTGGGCTCCTTTGGGTATATATCAAAGAGTACCCTTCTTTAAATTTTTAAGTCTTTGCATGAGACCCAAATTATCAGCTCCAGTGCTTTGCTCATTTCATGTTTATTTCTTATACATGATTCTCTGTAGGAATCATCTCAAACCATCAAAGAAGTTCTAACAGTGAGTCTGATATAAGACCATCTGATTCTGTATCCATCACCCTGCCAAGGTTCCTTGGCTCCTACATAAATTTAATTTCTTCTCTCCTAGTGAAAAGCTCTCAACGTGACAGTGATAGTGTAGGGTGATGGACCTGTGTGTCTTTCTACCAAATATCCCCTAACATCCTTTCCTTGGGGGTAGCTACTATAATTATATTTATATAACTAATAGTGGCAACAAGAGTAATTTTACTGAAAATAATTAAAAGCTGCTATAGAGTCACTAGGTTTTTTACTCATATCCATAGAAATAGAAATAGACAAATAAGTTTTAGAAACTTTATGTCAGGGACACCTGGGTGGGTCAGTGGTTGAGCGTCCACCTCTGGCTCAGGGCATGATCCTGGGGTCTGGGATCGAGTCCTGCATCAGGCTCCTGTGGGAATCTTGCTTCTCCCTCTGCCTACGTCTCTGCCTCTCTCATGAATAAATAAATAATATCTTAAAAAATTAAAAAAGAAACTATGTCAACAGATATCCTATGATGAGCATAACAGCTTCTAGCACAAAGCTTGGTATACAATAAACCCTGAAGTAGTGATAACTATGGTTCTTGCAAATTATGCTGCTTCTGATAATGATGATAATTAAGAAAGTCAATAGTGAGGCTCCAGAAAAGTGAACAATCTTTGAACCTCAATTGTTAAAATTTACCCAGAATATTATATCTCTAAGTCAGAAAAGACTGTTTTTTTAAGATTATTTATTCATTTATTTATGAACAACACGAGAGAGACAGAGACTTAGGCAGAGGAAGAAGCAGGATCCTTGCAGGGAACCCAATGTGGGACTCAATCCTGGACCCTGGGATCACGACCTGAACTGATGGCAGTTGCTCAACTGATGAGCCACCCAGGCGTCCCGACATACAGAATTTTTAATAGCTGTTCTTATGAAGTGTATATTTGGTTAACAGCTAGCTAAATTAATTTCAGCTGGTTTATTACATCTCTGAACAGCTGAGGTGAGTTTTTAAAATGTGTATAGAAATCTAAATATTTGGGAACACAGTATATTAGATAGGCATATTTAAATTTTAGCAGCAAAGCATCTGTTAAAAATTGCTGTCTTTGATGGATCTTATCTAATAAAACTAGAAAATTGCCACAGTGGTTTCTGAAATTTTACCACCATTAGTATATTCATTTATTTCTACATTGGTATCTCCTTGGATAGCAGACAATAGACAATAAGGCTCCCTTTCCAGGGAACTATGTGTGATAGCTATTCCATAGTAGCAATAACTTGTTTTCTTTCTGTATTTTCGTAAAAGAACTCCTGGATCCTTTTTTTTAAGATTTTATTTATTCATGAGAGACAGAGAGGCAGAGACATAGGCAGAGGGAGAAGCAGGCTCCCCGCAGGAACCTGATGTGGGACTTGATCCCTGGACCTGAGATCATGCCCTGCGCCGAAGGCAGATGCTCAACCACTGAGCCACTCAGGTGTCCCCCTTTGTTTTTTTTTTAATTGTCTGAAAAAGGAATCAAAAGCATTACTTTCTCAGGGATTGAAATGGCAACTACATACTTTGAAACCACTGAAATCTAGGTATATTTATGAGTTATTTATATATTATGTATTTATAAACAGAGATGGCCTATAAAAATGTAGTTTTAAATATTCTTAGTATTTTTCCCCTAACTTGTCATAATTATCATTGGAGTGAAAAATCTTTGGATTTCAATCCATTTACATAGTTTCCTAACTCTATGACCTTAGTTAGATTAATAACTTCCCTGAACTTTCCTTTCTTCCTTGGGCTATTGTGAAAGTTGGATCTATATAAAGTGTTTAGTACAGGGTCTATGACATAGGTATCTATTAAATATTAGCTATAATTCATACTATTATTATAACTTCTCAGTCCTGCCTTTCTCTTCCTCTTTTCTAATGGCTTTGTGGAAATTAACTATTTCTTACCTATTTCCTGAAAAGTGGGTCAAATTATTCTGCCCTATAAATATTATGCAATGCATATAATACTTTGGGAAATATTAAGCTCTACAAAATTGGTGGTGAACGTAATATTAATTATAATAATCTTGGTTTTTCAAATTTTAATCTTTTTGAAGTAGCTACTTTTCATATTTTAGTATAAAATAATCTGTAGGAACAATGAAGTCTTCCAAATAATGTCATAGTGGCAGAGAAATAACATGAGTATCGAATAAATTAGGTAGACCTTGGCAATTCTATACTCAATATAGCTGAATAATGATGTTTCTTTGAAAAATTATTTGGTAAAAATGTAATTTCTTAAATTGATAATTCTGCTTTATTAATTTTTCAGTATGGAAAGCACAACTCTGGTTTTTATTTCTTTCAGATCAGATAGGATCCATTTTTTCCTCAAACGTATCCTTTAATGTACTTAGAGAAGTATAACAAGGTGATTTCAGTTGAGCTTTACGATTCTAAAGTATATGAATACTCCGGAGAGCCATCCTAGGAGTCACATTTTGTTTTTCAGGCTCCAAATGTGACTTTGAAGCAGATAGCTGTGGTTGGTTTGAAGCAATTAGTGGTGACCATTTTGATTGGGTATGGAACTCTAGAAGTAACCTTTTGGCTGAATTTGAGCAACAGGCTCCACCTAGGGATCATACTCCCAAAACAACTGAAGGTAATAAGCAAGGAGAGGCTTTTGTTCACCCTTGGTCAGGCCTGTTAAGAGAAAGATAAGCATTTAAAGCTCTATGTTACTGCAACAAATAGTGTGACAAATAGCTAAATAGTGTCAATTACGTTTATGTTGTTAGTGTGAAATGACTCCTTTAAGGGTGGTGGGGAGGGAGTATAGATATGCTTTTGGCTGAATTCACTTAAATTATTAACTTTTTGCATGATTTTCAACCTGGAGGTAGATACTAGTTTAGTTTTCATAAGAGCAAATTTGACTCATCATATTTATTGATTTTTGATTGTATAGTCTTAATTTTAGTCAGACACAGAGCTTAGTACAAGGTTAAGAGGCAGGTGCCTCAACTCAGTCGGCTAACTTACAATTTGTATTTGTATCTCAATAGGGCATTTTATGTTCATTCTGAAGAAAGCAGAAGCTTGTCACAAGTTGCCAAACTCCAGAGCCCAACGTTTAGCCAGGCAGGACCTGGATGCATACTTTCCTTCTGGTAAATACTAAAAACTGTGGTCAGCTACCCCAGCAACCCGGTGGTTGCAGGCGTACTTCTGCACTTGTTAGACTTTATGATTTGCCCTTGGTTTGCCTTTAAAAATAGGTACTGTTATATTTATACAATTAGCATTTTACTTAGAAGCACATTATCAGTATTTGTTGTGTTCTTTCTTTAGATGAAAGAGACTCTTTCCCTCCAACAGTGGATTATAATTTAATTAACTCTGCCTCCTCTGTTCTAGATGGAACTCCTTGAGAAAGGCTCCCAGGGTCCTGGAGCCAGAGTATGCACCTCAGCAGATAAGCTCTCGCATATGAGCAGCAATGATTACTGCAAGAAATAAAGGCGTCCATTGTAGCTAATTATTAATCAACGGTTGACTGAGTGGAAGAGCCTATAAGTTAAATATTTAGTCTATGCAATAAATCATTTCCATTCCTTGTGTTTGTTCTTTTTCAGGTTTTATGACCATGGTCTGTCAGTGGGAGCAGCTGAGCTACAGCTACATGTGGAAGATTCCAACGACTCTACAGTACTCTGGAGAGTATTGTGTAACCAGGGCAACCAGTGGTCACAGGCCACTATTCAGCTTGGACGCCTTACTCAGCCCTTCCATTTGTCACTAGATAAAGTCAGTCTTGGCATTTATGACGGAGTCTCAGCTATTGATGACATCAGATTTGAAAATTGTACCCTTTCTCTTCCTGCAGAGAGCTGTGAAGAGCCGGACTTTTTCTGGTGTCAACGCAGCAAGGCTTGCATAGAAAAACTTCTGTTATGTGATTTGGTAGATGATTGTGGTGATCATACTGATGAGGTTGACTGTGGTAAGTGCTTTGTTGTTGTTATTATTATTAATTATTATTATTATTTTGGTCCATCATATTTTTACAGTGGAGATCTTGATTTGTTCACTGTTTTCTAGCCAATCAAGGCAAAGACAGGAAGCATTGTTCCAGAGTTGACGACCGTGATGAGTGGTTGATTAATCAGGTTACCGATATTTGTTATGTGGACTTATTAACTAGGTACTATAGATAAAGTGCTAACCACAATGACTGAGTTTCAGATCTCATGGAATTTACAGTCTAATTGAGAAGTAGATATTATTCAAATATTGTTTTAAAAATACAAACTGGAAGCTTTGATGGGAGATACGGAGAGGAGTGCAGTGACTTTATAATAATGGTATTAAACTTTCTAAAGGAGATGACTTAGCTGAGATCTGAAAATAAAAAAGTCAAAGCATATATATGCAAAAGCCCTGATATGTGACCGTGTAGCAGATGGAGGCCAGCCAGTGCGGTAGGAGCGAGGAGGTGAAGGAGAGATAGGGTGCAGTATAAGGACAGAAATGTGAAGGAGGCCAGATTTGCAGATATTTATAGTCTATATTAGGAAAGTTTTTCTCCATTTGAGGGTTTTTAAGAAGGAAAGTGGTATAATAAAATTGGCATATTAAAACATGTCAGTGTAGATACAGAGTGATAAGTGGATTGGAGGAGAGTGGATTTGGGAGACCCATCAGGAGGCCATTGCGATAATCCACTGAGGAGGGGTGGGCAGCCTGTATCACAGCGGCAGTGATGGAGATGGAGGGACTGATGTTTGGGGAAATACTTAGGAGGGACATTTGATGATGTTTTGGCTATAGGGAGCAGGGAGTGCTGTGTCAAAGGTAAGTCTTGAGTTTCTGGTTTAAATTACCAGAAAGTTTATGGTATCTGATGATTGTATACATTTTATAATTTAATAAACCTAGCACCAGGTAGTGCCCATTGCACTTGCTCCTGAAAATGAATCAGAAGCTTATAGCTGTTTTTTACTTCAATTACAAAATCAATCAGAAAAAGAATTTGCATCTTTCTTTGTCCAGAAATAGCAACAATTCTTAAAATTCAAGCTATATGCCTATTACATTGAGAGGCTAATTATAAACCAAAGTGAAGCCATAAAATGCTTGGTGCATCATAGGAAACACTGCATTAAGAAACTTCCATATAAATTATTGTACAGCATGCTGCATATATGTGATCTTTGATACAGTCAGGTGGATTGAAGTCAGAATTACCATGCATCTCATTACACAACTAATTCTTTGAGTGGATATAAATAAAGTTGATAATTTAGACAATGGCTAACATAAGAAGTGTAACTTGTCCCCAAGGTAATTTATTTTTGTGGCTTTAGAAAGCTTTTTCATCTTTCTGAAGCTCTCCGAAGCCCACTCCTCAAAAAAAAAAAAAAAAGCAAATTATCCTTAAAACTACTATTAACTTAGATGGAGTTATGTCAGTACAACTATAATAATCAAAATACTACTTGTGACTAAATATTAGTGAAAGAGAACAGTAGTGGTATCAGAGTGTCAGTTTCTCTCGCAGCTTTCCATATAAATGTGTTCCTGGATTCCATAGAAAGCATTAGGCATCCAGAAATCTATGTTTTATTTCCTAAATCTTCCTACGTTTAGAGATAGGGTTTTTTATTTGAAGGTGGAGCTACGTGCATTCCCTTTCAAAATAGAGATTGAACATACAGTCAATATGAAGACAGGCAATATCAAAATCTGTTGGCTTTAGTGCCAGTTTTATGTCAAAAAACTTAGCAGCTTGACATTCTCCTTCTGCTCCACAGCCAAAGATTGACACCCGGAGAGTATGCTGTGGGTCCCCAGTTCACGTCACAGCTGGGCTTGATTAGTCACAAGTGAGGAAATATCAAACAAAAGCTCATCTCCCATTTGACATTTACTCACTGGGCTCCCATCATTAGTTCTAAGCTCCTGTTCCGTGGTTTTCAAAGACAGATGATTTGTTCTAGCCTGGCTGCATTTATCCACATTTGCTTATATTTATTGTTTCAGAATATTTATTCCCCTTTGGCACCAAGTGCATTTACTAAGATGAATAGTGAAAGGACAGCTGACATTTATATGTTTAAAAAATATTAACTTCGGTGAATGAAGCTAAAATGTAAAACTATGCATTAATTCTAACTCCTGTTCCTTCTACCCAAATAATGCTAAATGTTTTTATTCTAAAAACAAATCCTTGTTGTCAACAAAATGTTCACATCCTGAAAATGACTACATTACTATATTCTGGAAATTGTGGTAGATAAGCTAGGTGACGAGGGGCTAGTCAATCCTTTATAAGTGCTTTGAATTCTTCTAGTACCTGGAAGGAGTTTTAAGCTTAAAAGCTCCAGCTCAAAGGAGCTGCAATCCAGTGAGAAGAAAAGACTGCCTCTCAGGAGATGCTGCCAAGAGCCCGCAGCACAACAGGAGGCATAAATAGAGAAGGAGAGAGGAGTGAGGTGTTTAAGGCAAGTGGGGAAGGTGGTGTATGCTAAGAAAAGGCTGGCCAGGGACAAACAGGAAGTTAATTTAACTTGGGAAAGGTAAAGCTTGAAAGAAGAGCTTAGATTTCAGTTTGGATTAAATGAGCATGTATGTACAGGAAGAAAATGATAAATTGCCATGGAAGGCAGAAGAATGGTCTTTCTGGCACTGATGGAGGGAAATGTGGAATTGGGGCAAGATGAAACCAAAGGGAGGAGTTTTTCAGCCTGAGGTCTGGAAAATGCTGGCATCAGGATCATGTTGATACTTGTTAAAAATATGGATTGCTCGGTCCCCCATATCTAACCAGGTAGTGCTGGTATGGAGCTTCGCCATGGAGCAAGCAATTATGCTGTACACATCAGGTGATTCTGAAAGATTGGACTCTATTAAAGTATGACTCTTCAGTTCTGCATGTTAGAATCGCCAAGGGAGATAATGAATTATCTTGATGTTCAACCGCACTATTTGTGGCAGTTCAGTCAACATCTCCGGGGGGGCTAGGGGGGCTCAGTTGGTTCAGCATCCAACTCTTGATTTCGGCTCAGGTCATAATCTCAGGGTTGTGAGACTGAGCCCCTGTAGGGCTCTGTGCTCAGTGGAGAGCCTGCTTGAGATTATCTCTCCCTCTGTCCCCTGACCCCCCTTTTCTCTCTCTAAAATAAATAAATCTTTTTTTTAAATAAATAAATCTTTAAAAAAATAAATCAACATCCCTGAAGATAAGTTCTGGAACTTCATGTTTTTTGTTTTGTTTTGATTTTTAACATTCACTGGTGATTGGGACATTTGGCTAAGGTTGAAATCGACTGAGCCAGAAGTTTATAGTATTGAGTCAGCCATGGTGCCCTCATCATTTGCATAAAGTTATAGTGTTGGAAATGGTGAAGGATGGGTATAAAAGGCATTTGGAAAATAATGGCTGAAGTAATGCCCCCCCAGTCTATAAAATATTATTACTTGATATAAATCTAGGATTTATTCACTTTTTAAAAACTTTTAGTGTCGCATTTAAAAAACATTAAAATCATTAACCTTGGCAGGAGCCAAATATCAACAAGTATTCTTAATCATGTTTTTTGTCCTTAATTATTTTTTTGTTGTTATTTCATGCCAATTTCAGTACCTGAGTTCCAATGTAACTTTGAAAATGGAATCTGTAACTGGGAACAAGATACAGAAGACGACGTTGATTGGACCAGGAAGCACGGTCCAACTTCAACACTTAATACAGGGCCAATGAAGGCTCATACCTTGGGCACAGCTAAAGGACACTATCTCTACATAGAATCTTCGGAGCCACAGGTTTTCCAAAACAGAGCTACTTTCCTCAGCCCTGTCCTCAATGCCACCGATGCAGGGGGCTGCACCTTCCGCTTATATTACCACATGTTTGGAAAGCATATTTATAGGCTGGCCATCTACCAGAGAGTTTGGAGTAACACAAGAGACAGCTGCTGTGGCAGATATTTGGGAATCAAGGCAACAGATGGATGAGGAAACGCCTCAATCTTTCCAGCAGGAAGCCTTTTCAGGTATAGATAATGGCTTTCGTAATGTGTATTTAAGATGCATTCAGAATGTCTAAGGAATATGAAAGATCACTATATCCTTGAATTAAAAGCCAGTGGAATTTGGTCAGAGTTATTTGGAAGTACATTTATCATGCAATTAAGGTTGTGCCAAAGCATGTTAAGTTGCTTTCCTCTTTGACTCCCCCCAATAATCTGTGATTAAAATTTCTAAAGGTGGACACATGGCATTGGCAGCAGCTACAGGTCCCTCTGACTTTAAGTCATTTTTCTCTTGAAATAAAAAATCTGGAGGGAAAAAGAGTTTTGCGCAATATATGGTACTCTGCCAAATGTTCAGGTTCTAAAATCTGTGATTTTTAAATATTCCATCAGACTTTTCCACCTTTTATAGGTAAGCAGCAGAAATTCGAGAAGGGTGCATGCTGTGTTGGAGAATCACACAGCTACTCTGGGGCAGAGCCAGAGGTCTAGCTAGGTCTCCTCACTCCTGCTGAAATATTCTTTACTGTGATTCTCACCTACCTTCTCCTAAAAGGAAAACTTGGGGGCAGCCCGGATAGCTCAGCGGTTTAGCGCTGCCTTCAGCCCAGGGGCTGATCTGGAGTCCCGAGATCGAGTCCCACCTCAGGCTCCCCGTGAGGAGCCTACTTCTCCCTCTGCCTGTGTCTCTGCCTCTCTCTCTCTCCTCTCTGTGTTTCTCATGAATAAATGAATAAAATCTTAAAAAAATAAATAAAAGGAAAACTTGGAATGGTGGGTTTAAATGCTTACGTGGCTTTTAAGATTTTATGAAGGCAATTTCTATTATCTCTTGGATTCCCTTAGCAATTCCCTGAAGTGGGTAAGTCAGGATCTTTTTTATCAGTTTTACAAATATGAATAAAACATTTGGAGAGGTTGTTATTTATATCTGGCCAAATAGATGGTGCACAGCAGGATGGGGGCTTGGAATGGAATCTGCAGTTTCCAATTAATTCACATTCATTCCCTTTCTAATATATCATACAGCCTGTCATGTGTAGGAGGGTCGAATATTCTTTTTCTCTTTGCTCCAATAGATCTAGATGTAATATACAGGGAGGAACTCCTTACCACTCCTGGCTAAACTTTTTTTTTTACATGTACTGAATTTCTCTGTTCCCTTATTTAAAGCGCTGTTTCAACCTAAATATCTTGAGAGCCATGATAGAGGGGCGTCTGGGTGGCTGCATCAGTTAAGCATCTGCCTTGGGCTCGGGCCATGATCTCAGGTCCTGGGATCCAGCCCTGCATTGGGCTCCCGCTCACTAAGAAGCCTGCTTCTGCCTCTGCCTGCCACTCCTCTTCTTATGCTCTCTTTCTCTGTGTCAGATAAATAAATAAAAGCTTTTTAAAAAGCCATCATAGATATACGTTGTATATGACTCACTAAAGAATACATTGAAATGGGTGATTTGTCCAGATAGACACAGGCGGAAATTATGAGAACTAGTCTGCTATATGTAGAGTGTTATTTTGCTGTTCAGCCATGTGGCAGGTGCGTGTAATCACAAGAAATGAAATGGAAGGAAGGTTCTTCGACTTTTATTTAATAATGGATCACCCACTTCAAATTTAATCAGATGAATTGTAATTTGGGTCAAACTAGTATCCTTCTGATATTTACTCAAGAGTTGGTTGCCAGGAGAAAATCACCTTGGCAAGGGAGCTGTTTCACATTCAGATGAACAGAGAACTAACCAAGGAATCCTTTAGTTATGAATCAAAAATATAGAAATTGGTGTGTGGAACCAATTTTGGGTTATACATGCAGTACTCTGTTTTTATCCAATGGTTCTTCTAGGCTTTATTTTTTTCCAATGACATTCAGGCTTGAGAAGGTAAAATCAGATTGTGCTTGTGGTGTAGTTAAGATAATAAAAATTGGGTCCAATTTCAGCGACCAGAGATATTCCTTCATTGAATAATAAGTATACAGAGTTGTGGTGAGAGCAGAAATAACCAAGATTTTACTTAGCTGTGATATTGTAGGTGAAATTAGCTAGTGTCAGTCCAGCAGGTAATGTGCTCATTAAATGTTTGTTTAAAAGAAAAATCCAAGGATTTTTCAGGAGCTATGTATGTATATATAGTTGACACACAAGGTTACATTAGCTTCAGGTGTACAACATAGTGATTCAACAAGACTATATATATATATGTTTTTTATAAATATAAATATATATATATATATTTTTTTAAGACCATATATTATACTATGTTCACCACAAGTGTAGCTACGGCCTGTCCTGACACACTGCTCTTACACCATCTTTAACTGTATTCTTCACGCTGGGCATTCATTCTTATGGCCTACTCATTCAATAACTAGAAGTCTATATCTCACACTTCCCTTCACCATTTTGCCCAACACCCCACACTCCTCTCCTGTGACAACCACCAGTTAGTGGTCCGGATTTATGCATCTCATTTTGATTTTGTTTGTTTACTCATTTTTAAAAACTTCCACTTAAGTATTTGTCTGAGGTATTTCACTTCACACGATACCCTCTAGGTTAATCCATGTTTTCTCAAATGGCACACCTCCTCCTTTTTATGGCTATATGATATTCCGTGTGTGTGTGTATGTATATACATAATACTTTCTAATCCATTTGTCTATTGATGGGCATTTAGTTTGCTTCCATATCTTGACTATCACAAATAATGCTGTGGTAAACATATGGGTGCATACATCTTTTCAAATTAGTGTTTTTGTGTTTTGGGGGTAAATAATAGTGCATTATTGGATCATAAGATATTTCTACTTTTAAGCTTTTGAGCAACCTCCATACTCTTTCCACAGTGGCTGCTCCTCTTGCATTCCCACCAACAGTGCAAGAGGGTTCCTTTTTCTATATGTCCTGCTAAAACTTTTTGTATCTTGTATTTTTGGTTTTAGCCATTCTGACAGGTTTATAGTGATATCTCATTGTGGTTCTAATTTGCGTTTCCCTGATAATTAGTGATGTTGAACATATTTTCATGTGTCTGTTGGCCATCTATATGTATTTGGAGAAATGTATGTATGTCATTTGCCCATTTTTTAATTGGATTGTTTGGCTTTTTTGGTATTAAGTTGTATAAATTCCTTATATATTTTGGATATTAATACTTTATTACATATATCATTTGTAAATATCTTCTCCCATTCAGTAGGTTGTCATTTTGTTTTGTTGATAATTATATTTGCTGTGTAAAAGCTTTTTATTTTGACGTAGTCCCAATAGTTTATTTTTGATGTTGTTTCCTTGCCTCAGCAGACATATCTAGAAAAATAGTGCTATGGCTGATGCCAGGGACATTACTGCCTGTGCTCTCTTCTAGGGTTTTTATGGTTTCAGGTCTTATGTTGAGTTCTTTAATCCATTTTGAGTTTGTGTGTGGTGTTAAAAAGTGGTCTAATTTCCTTCTTTTTCATGTAGCTATCCAATTTTCACAGCACCATTTATCGAAGGACTATCTTTTCTCCATTGCATATTCTTGCCTCTTTATTCATAGATTAATCGACCATTTAATCCTATGTTTGTTTCTGAACTCTCTCTTTTGTTCTTTTGATTTATGTGTTGATTTTTTGTACCAGTACCATAGTTTTTTTATTAGTACAGTTTTGCAATATATCTTGAAATCTGGAACCATGACACTTTTAGCTTTTGTTACTCGCTCTCAAGATTGTGTTGGCTATTCAGTCTTTTGTGGTTTCCTACAAAGTTCAGTATTATTTGTTGTAGTTCTTTGAAAAATACTTGGGATTTTTCTAGTTCCGTAGACATGTTAAATTGTTTATTGGAGCTTTATTTTGATTCTTGAGGTAGGCTGATATCCCTATATATTTCTCTCTTAGAACTGCTTTTGCTGCCTTCCCAAAATTTTGGACCATTGTGTTGTCATTTATATTTGTGTCTATGCATTTTGTTATTTCTCCTTTAATTACCCTGTTGACTGTTTGGTAGTATGTTGTTGAGTCTCCATATATTTGTGACATTTTCATTTATTTCTTGTGATTTGTTTCTAGTTTTATAGCATATGATCAAGATATTTATAATTGCCATATCCTCTTATGGATTAATCCCTTTATTATTTTGTAATGACCATCTTTGTCTCTTGCTACTCTCTTTGTTTTAAAGTCTGTCCTGTCTGATATAAGTATTGCCATCCTGGACTGTTTTGTTGTTGTTGTTGTTGTTGTTGTTGTTGTTGTTTTGCTTTTCCTTGTATGGTGAATTTTTTTTTAATCCTTCATTTTCAATCTTTATGAGTCTTTAGGTCTGAAGTGAGACTCCTGTTGGCATCTTTAGATGGATATTGTTTTTCTTTTCTTTAATATTTTACTTATTCATGAGAGATAAACAGATAGAGGCAGAGACATAGATGGAGAAGCAGGCTTGCTGTGGGGAGCCTGATCCAGGACTCGAACCCAAAACCCAGAGATCATGACCTGAGCCAAAGGCAGATGCTCAGCCACTGAGCCACCAACGTGACCCCAATGGATATTGTTTTTCTTATCCATTCTGCCACCCTTTTATCTTTTGATTAGAGCTGTTAGACCATTTACATTTTTTTTCATTTTTTTAACCCTTTATTTTTTATTTTTTAATAATAAATTTATTTTTTATTGGTGTTCAATTTACCAACATACAGAATAACACACAGTGCTCATCCCGTCAAGTACCCCCCTCAGTGCCCATCACCCATTCACCCCCCACCCCCGACCCTCCTCCCCTTCCATCACCCCCAGTTCGTTTCCCAGAGTTAAGAGTCTTTATGTTCTGTCTCCCTTTCTGATATTTCCCACACATTTCTTCTCCCTTCCTTTATATTCCCTTTCACTATTATTTATATTCCCCAAATGAATGAGAACATACAATGTTTGTCCTTCTCCGATTGACTTACTTCACTTAGCATAATACCCTCCAGTTCCATCTACGTTGAAGCAAATGGTGGGTATTTGTCGTTTCTAATGGCTGAGTAATATTCCATTCTATACATAAACCACATCTTCTTTATCCATTCATCTTTCAATGGACACCGAGGCTCCTTCCACAGTTTGGCTATTGTGGACATTGCTGCTAGAAACATCGGGGTGCAGGTGTCCTGGCCTTTCATTGCATCTGTACCCTTGGGGTAAATCCCCAGCAGTGCAATTGCTGGGTCGTAGGGGAGGTCTATTTTTAACTCTTTGAGGAACCTCCACACAGTTTCCCAGAGTGGCTGCACCAGTTCACATTCCCACCAACAGTATAAGAGGGTTCCCTTTTCTCCACATCCTCTCCAAGATTTGTGGTTTCCTGCCTTGTTAATTTTCCTCATTGTCACTGGTGTGAGGTGGTATCTCATTGTGGTTTTGATTTGTATTTCCCTAATGGCAAGTGATGCCGAGCATTCTCTCATGTGCATGTTGGCCATGTCTTTGGTAGCATGACAGGATACAAAATCAATGCCCAGAAATCAATGGCATTTCTATACACTAACAATGAGACTGAAGAAAGAGAAATTAAGGAGTCAATCCCATTTACAATTGCACCCAAAAGCATAAGATACCTAGGAATAAACCTAACCAAAGAGATAAAGGATCTATACCCTAAAAACTATAGAACACTTCCGAAAGAAATTGAGGAAGACACAAAGAGATGGAACAATATTCAATTCTCATGGATTGGTAGAAATAATATTATGAAAATGTCAATGTTACCGAGGGCAATTTACACATTTAACGCAATCCCTAACAAAATACCATGGACTTCCTTCAGAGAGTTAGAACAAATTATTTTAAGATGTGTGTGGAATCAGAAAAATCCTGAATAGCCAGGGGAATTTAAAAAAAGGAAACCATAGCTGGGGGCATCACAGTGTCAGATTTCAGGTTGTACTACAAAGCTGTGGTCATCAAGACAGTGTGGTACTGGCACAAAAACAGACACATAGATCAATGGAACAGAATAGGGAACCTAGAAGTGGACCCTGAACTTTATGGTCAACTAATATTCGATAAAGGAGGAAAGACTATCCACTGGAAGGAAGGCAGTCTCTTCAATAAATGGTGCTAGGAAAAGTGGACATCCACATGCAGAAGAATGAAACTAGACCACTCTCTTGCACCACACACAAAGATAAACTCAAAATGGATGAAAGATCTAAATGGGAGACAAGAGTCCATCAAAATCCTAGAGGAGAACACAGGCAACACCCTTTTTGAACTCAGCCACAGTAACTTCTTGCAAGATACATCCACGAAGGCAAAAGAAACGAAAGCAAAAATGAACTATTGGGATTTCATCAAGATAAGAAGCTTTTGCACAGCAAAGGATACAGTCAACAAAACTAAAAGACAACCTACAGAATGGGAGAAGATATTTGCAAATGACATATCAGATAAAGGGCTAGTTTCCAAGATCTATAAAGAACTTATTCAACTCAACAGCAAAGAAACAAACAATCCAATCATGAAATGGGCAAAAGACATGAACAGAAATCTCACAGAGGAAGACATAGACATGGCCAAGATCACTTTTTAATAATAAAATAATTTTATGTCATGGTTATAACTGCATTCAGAAGTTAATTAAAAATTCATTTTCATGGTATAATTTTTAAATATGCTTTTCCTTTCACTATATTAAAATGAAAAAAATGTAGTTTTATTCTATTTCCTGCACAGATGTGTTAGACAAATCTAGAGGAGACATCAAAGAGCTTTCTGGCCTGAAAGATTGCAGAGATGGCCTTGGCTAGGCACATAATTTGTTAGGTTAGGCATGTGTTTTTGGAGCATCTACTCTGTGAGAAGAGAAAACTTAATCACACATGGAACCAGCATACGCAGAATTGATGTGTAATGCCTCGGGGAAAGTGTTATTTGCTGAAAGAGAGGTCCATTGGGAGGCTCAGGTAACTTACCAAGTCTTCAGGTCTATCTTGGGTGTGTATGTCTTTAATAATACTTGAAGAGGGGAACCCTGGGTAGCGCAGCAGTTTGGCACCTGCCTTTGGCCCAGGTCGTGATCCTGGAGACCCGGGATCGAGTCCCATGTCGGGCTCCTGGTGCATGGAGCCTGCTTCTCCCTCTGCCTGTGTCTCTGCCTCTCTCTCTCTCTCTCTGTGACTATCATAAATAAATAAAAAAAAAAAAAGAAAAACAGAAGACCTTTCCATTTAAAAAAAAATAATACTTGAAGGGAGTCTTTACTTTTGGATGTTACTGGATAATACAAATGAACGAAGATAATACTATGGATAAAGACCACATACTGACTCTTTTTAAGAATTTAACTCTTTTTATTTCTAAAAAAATCTTTCCTTTTACCACAAAAGACGAAATTCATTTTTATTGTAGGAAAATGTTTAAATATAGGTAGAAAAGGTAAACCACATCAATGCTGCTTACACCCTCATGATAAAAACATTGTGTGTGTCTTTACAATCTACCACGTTGCTTTCAATTAATACAATAAATAAAAGCAACACTGTTTTCAATTAATTTGCTCATTTTTATATATAATTTTTAAACACCTATTCACCAATATTTTGTTTGGGCCAATAGTATTCCATCAAATGGATGTACCACCATTCACTAATTCAGTTCCTCACTATTGATTTAGGAGTTGCTTTCGATTGTACACAAATTTAAAGAGTCTTTACTGAACAGTATAGAGGTTTGCACACATTGCAAATTATATCCTAAGAGTAAAAGAAAATACAGAGTAGAATTTTTAATTGATATTCATTTTTAAACCATTTGATTGATGATTTTATTGTTTTAAATTTTTATTTATTTATGATAGGCACACAGTGAGAGAGAGAGGCAGAGGCACAGGCAGAGGGAGAAGCAGGCTCCATGCACCGGGAGCCCGACGTGGGACTTGATCCCGGGTCTCCAGGATCGCGCCCTGGACCAAAGGCAGGCGCTAAACCGCTGCGCCACCCAGGGATCCCTGATTTATGATTTTAAATTACTCTTCAATAATGTACCTTTTTTTCACAAGCAATACATGACTGTGTCTGTTTTTCTGTATGCTTCCCAAACACTGTCTAATTATTTTTTTCATTGTTTCAGTCTGAAAATATGGTTAAAGTAGGAGGTAACTGTATATTTTCTCCAATTCTTTAATGCTAAGCAGGTTGATCAAGTTTGTGTGCATGTATGCCTTGTGTAGTTATATTTCTGTGTGTATCTATGTTTCCTATTTGTGCTTTTTGCTTGGTTTTCAGTGTGTAATGCTTATTATTCTTCTTACTGACTTAATCTTTTAAAGCATCGAGGTATTTTTTTATTTGTTGTGAAAGTTGCAAAGATTTTCCCCAAGTTTTATTGACCTTTTATTAGTTTTTCATGTTTTCACCCTTCCTAGTTTTTAGGTTGTGCATAGTTATGTCTGCCAGGGTGCCCTTTATAGTTTATCTTTTTGTTATTTTTTCCAGAATGATATTTTTCATTAGGTTTATTGACACATGAATGACATATAACATGTAAATTTAAGGTGTACAATGTGATTACATTGTGAAATGATTACTACAGGAAGGTTGATTAACACATTCATCATGTCACAGCTACCTTTTTTTTTAGAGAATGTGGTGAGGACATTTAAGATCTACTCTCTTAGGAGCTTTCATATATACAATACATTACTGTTAACTGTAGTCACCATCCTGTGTATTTTACCCCTAGTAGTTATTTATCTTGTAACCATTTCCTCCATCTCTCCACGCCCTTCTCCCAGGTGACACCTTTTTATTGTCTATTTTTATGAGTTTGATTTTATAAATTCCACATGTAAGTGAGATCATACAGCATTTATCTTTCTCTGTCTGACTTATTTCTCTTAGCATAATGACTTCAAGATACATCCATGTGGTTCCAAATGGCAGGATTTCTTTTTTTTTTTTTTAAGATTTTATTTATTTATTTGATAGACCACAAATGGGGGCAGGGAGGGCAGAGAGAAAGGGAGAAGAAAGCTTCCCGCTGAGCAAGGAGCCTGATGTGGGGCTTGATCCCAGTACCCTGGGATTGTGACCTGAGCCAAAAGCAGATAGATGCTTAACCAAATGAGCCACCCAGGTGCCCCAAGATTTTTTCTTTTTTAGTATTCCTGTGTGCCCACACCTGTATTTGAATATATGTCGGTATTATGCACCATACTTTCTTAGTCCATTCATCTGTCAGTGGAGACTTAGGGTTCTTTATATGTCTTGGCTATTGTGAACCATGCTGCAGTGAACATAGGGATGCAGGCATCTCTTAAAGATACTAATTTCATTTCCTTTAGGTATATATACCCAGAAGTGGGATTGGTAGATCATATAGAGTATTTAATTTTTTGAGAATCTGTATTAAATTTTTTGAGAATCCTTCATACTGTTTTCATACCTACTGCACCAATTTGCATTCCCACTGACAGCGCAGAAGTATTTCCTTTTCTCCATTTCCTTTCCAACATATGTTGTCTTCTTGATGATAGTCATTCTCACAAGTGTGAGGTGATATCTTTTTGTGTTTTTGATTTGTATTTCTTGGTAATTACTGATGTTAAGCACAACTTCATGTACCTCTTGGACATGTGGATATCTTCTTTGGAAAAATATCAGCTCAGGTCCTTCGCCCCTTTTTTAATTGAATTATTTGGGGTTTTCTTTGTTTTTTTAAGTATCGAGTTGTAGAAGTTCCTTAAATATTTTGGAAATTAATGCCTTATCAGACATATGGTCTACACGTATTTTCTCCTATTCTTTGTGTCACCATTATTATTCTGTTATTAAGTATTTTGTTAATAATTTCTTTTGCTGTAAAGATAACTTTTTTAGTTTGATGTAGAGCCACTTGTTTATTTTTGCTTTGTTGCTTGTGCTTTTGGTGTTCTATGCAAAAACTCATTACCAAGACCAACATCAAGGAGTTTTTAACCCTATATTTTCTTCCAGAAGTTTTAATTATATTACATATGGGCTTTATTTTTGTCATGTTGCATTTTATGAAATGCTTTTATTATGCTTTTGCTATGAGGATTCTGTGATTTTTATCCAACGATATATTAATGTATCATGTTTATTGACTTGTGTTTGTTGAGCCTTCTTTGCATCCTAGGGATAAATCCCATCTTTGTGGCATACCATCCTTTTAATGTGCTAACTTTATTAACTAGTATTTTGTTGTGAATTTTTGCATTTATGTTCATCGGGCTATTGGGCCTTTAGTATCTATATGCCTTTTTTTTAAGATTTATTTATTTATGATAGACATGGAGAGAGAGAGAGGCAGAGAGAGAAGCAGGCTCCATGCACCGGGAGCCCGACGTGGGATTCGATCCCGGGTCTCCAGGATCGCGCCCTGGGCCAAAGGCAGGCGCCAAACCGTGCGCCACCCAGGGATCCCATGCCTTTTGTATCTGGATAGTGGAGGTCTTATAAAGTGAATTTGGGAGTATTCCCTCTTCTTCAATTTTTGGGAAGGATTTCAGAAGGATTGGCTTTGATTCTTTAAATTCACCAGTGTTTGGTAGAATCCATGAGTAAAACTATCTTGTCCTGGACTTTTCTGTTTTGGGAGGTTTTTGATTACTGATTCAATGGCTTTTCTCATATTTATTCTGCTCAGATATTGTTTTTTTTTCTTGCTTCAGTCTTGTTAGGTTGTATGTTTCTAGAAATGTACAATTTCTTCTAGATTATCCAATTCATTGGTATATAATTGCTTATCGTAGTCTCTTCTGATATAAAAGATTTTATTTATTCATTCATGAGAGCCAGAGAGAGAGGGAGAGGCAGAGACACAGGCAGAGGGAGAAGCAGGCTCCATGCAGGGAACCTGATGTGGGACTCGATCCCTGGTCTCCAGGATCAGGCCCTGGGCCAAAGGCAGGTGCTAAACTGCTAAGCCACCCAGGCTGCCCTCTTCTGATATTTTGGAATGATGTTTCAATTGTAATATCCATCTTTTATTGATAATTTTATTCATTTGAGTCTTTTCTCTTTTTCTTGGTTAGCCTAGTGAAAGGCTTGTCAATTTTGTGTAGTTTTTTAAAAAAAAACTAATTCTTTTAAATTTTTTTTAGTTTTGTTAGTCTTTTGTTTTATTCTTCTGTGTTTCATTTTTTTCTATTCTAATCCTAATTATTTTTTCTTCTGTTACCATTGACCTTAGTTCAAGCTCCTTGAGTTGTAAAGTTTGATTGTTTATGTGAGATATTTCTTTGTTTAATGTAGGTGTTTATGATTGTGAACTTTCCTCTTAGAACAGCTTTTAATGCATTCCATAAATTTTGGCATGTTATATTTCCATTTTCATTTATATCAAGATTTTTTAATTTCTCCTTTGATCCATAGTTTGTTCAGTAGTGTGTTTTGATTTCTATGTTTGTGAATTTCCCAACTTTCCTCTTCTTATTTGTATCTATATAGTGGTCAGAAAAGACATGTGATATAATTTTAATTTTCTTGAATTTGTTAAGACTTTTTTGTGTCTAAACATATGATCTGTCCTGGAACATGTTCTGTCTGCACTTGAGAAGGATGTGTATTCTGCTGCTGTTGGGTGGAATGTTCTATATATGTCTGCTACATCTATTTGATCTATAGTGTTTTTCACATATCACTATCTAGTGTTGAATAACAATATATGATCATATAGTCATATGTTATATGCAATCATGTGTATATACAGTCAGATAACACTGTAGTGTTCTTTCCTTATTGATTTTCTGTCTGAGTAATCCATCAATTATTGGGTATGGAATATTAAAACCCTTCTTATTGTATTGTTGTTTATTTCTCCATGCAGCTCTGTTATTATTTGCTTTATATATTTGGATGTTCTGATGTTGGATGCATACATATTTGCAATTATTATGGCTTGTTTGTGAACTAATCCTTTTATCATTATACAGTGACATTCCTTGTCTCTTGTGACTATTTGAAACTTACTCTATTTCTGATAGAAGTATAGCCATTCCTCCTTTCTTTTGGTTACCATTTGTATGGAATGTTTTCTATTCCCTTCACTTTCAATCTATGTGTGTCTTTAAAACTATAGTGAATCTCTTGTAGACAGCATATTGTTGGATCTAGTTTCCTGTTTTTTTTTTTTAACCATCCCAGCCTCTCTAGGTTTTTGGATTGGAGAATTTCATCCACCAATGTTAAAGTAATTATTGATAGGTAGGGCCTTCCTATGGCCATTTTGTTAATTGTATTCTTTTCTTTTTTAACTTTTGTTAATTGTTTTTTTCTGACTGTTTTGTAATTCCTATATTCTCTTCTTTGTCCCTTGCTGTCTTATTTTTCTGATTTGATGACCCTTTGTGGTGGTGTGCTTTGATTCTTCTATCTCAATACTTTGCTCATCTACTACAGGGTTTTTCTTTGTTAGTGCCATGAGGCTTATGTACCCTATCTTATAGTTTCAGCATTCTCTTTTAAACCAATAATAGTTCACTGTGGGGCTTGGATGGGTCAGATGGAAGTAACTGAGGGCAGGAGGGGCTTACTGTTAGGGTCTCTAATTTGGTGAGGCTTCTGTCTCTTCTCTGAGATAGGAGTACTCCTGGCTGAGCTCTTTGGTTAGGTGAGCCTGCTGACTCAGCTTGGCATTCAGATTGGGCTGCTTGCTGGCTGGCTCCCTGGTTGAGTGGCTTTGTATTGGCTTCATGGTCAGGTGGAGCCATTAGCTGGATCAGCATTCACCTCTGGTGGGCTGGAGTCACAGGCAGAGTGGTGCTACTAGTTTTTACTTTGCTTATGAGTGGGGCTGCAGGCTGGGTCTGCAATTGGCCCTGGTAGGGTGAGAGTACAGGCTGTGCCCCCAATCCAGATGTGCCTCTGGCATGACTCGGCATTCAGGTAAAGTCTCTTTGGGATTAGGGGGGACCTCAGGCTGTGCTCAGCAATCAGGCAAGGCTGTGGGCTGGGTTCTAGTGCTGGACAGGGCCATTGGCTATGCTCTGTGTCCTGTATGTTGAGCTCCAAGGATGTCCATGGTCACTATTGAGGTGTCCTGAATAAGAAGGGCTGTAGTCTCTGCTCAACAATTGAACAGATCTACTGGGTTGGCTCTTTGTCTAGGTGAGGTCATAGCCTGGGCTGTGTGACCTCTCATAGATCATTGATTAGGCTCCTAGGTGAGGCAGTGTACCACACTGGGTGGGTTTGCTGACTTCCTTCCCTGTGTGAGCAGGCTGTAAGATGGCTCTGTCTATAGAGACCTTTGTTTTTTTGTTTGTTTGTTTTTGTTTTTTAAAGATTTTATTTATTTATTCATTAAAGACACACAGAGAGAGGCAGAGACACAGGCAGAGGGAGAAGCAGGCTCCATGCCGGGAGCCTGATGCGGAACTTGATCCCAGGACTCCAGGATCATGCCCTGGGCCGAAGGCAGGTGCTAAACCACTGAGCCACCCAGGCATTCCTTATAGAGACCTTTAGGTGGACACACAGAACCAAACCCAGCCAGTTGGGTTGGGGCGTCATCACTTTTTTTTTCTTCGCTTCTCATTTTTTTGTATATTTTTTATTTATTAGAGTTTGATTTGCCAACATATAGTATAACACCAAGTGCTCTTCCCATCAAATGCCATCCTCAGTGCCCATCACCTAGTCACCGCATTTCCTCACCCACCTCCCCTTCCACTACCCCTTGTTTCCCAGAATTAGGAGTCTCTCATGTTATGTCTCCCTCTCTGATATTTCCAACGCATTTTCTCTCCTTTCTGCTTTAATCCTTTTCACTATTTTTTATATTCCCCATATGAATGAAACCATATAATGTTTGTCCTTCTCCGATTGACTTACATCACTCAGCATAATACCCTCCAGTTCCATCCACATTGAAACAAATGGAGGGTATTTGTCATTTAAATGGCTGAGTAATATTCCATTGTGTATATAGATCACATCTTCTTTATCCATTAATCTTTTAATGGGCACTGAAGCTCTTTCTACAGTTTGGCTACTGTGGACATTGCTGCTATAAACATTGGGGTGCAGGTGTCTCGGTCTTTCACTGCATCTGTATCTTTGGGGTAAAACCCCAAGCAGTGCAATTGCTGAGTCATAAGGCAGCTCTATTTTGAACTGTTTGAGGAACCTCCACACAGTTTTCCCGGGTGGTTCCACCAGTTCACATTCCCACCAACAGTGCAAGAGGGTTCCCTTTTCTCCGCATCCTCTCCAACATTTGTTGTTTCCTGCCTTGTTAATTTGCCCCATTCTCACTGGTGGGAGGTGGTATCTCATTGTGGTTTTGATTTGTACTTCCCTGATGGCAAGTGATGCAGAGCATTTTCTCATGTGCTTGTCTATGTCTTCCTCTGTGAGATTTCTGTTCATGTCTTTTGCCCATTTCATGATTGGATTGTTTGTTTCTTTGCTGTTGAGTTTACTAAGTTCTTTTTAGATCTTGGATACTAGCCCTTTATCTGATATGTCATTTGCAAATATCTTCTCCCATTCTGTAGGTTGTCTTTTAGTTTTGTTGACTGTTTCTTTTGCTGCGCAGAAGCTTTTTATCTTGATGAAGGCCCAAGAATTCATTTTTGCTTTTGTTTCCCTTGCTTTCACAGATGTATCTTGCAAGAAGTTTCTGTGGCCAAGTTCAAAAAGGGTGTTGCCTGTGTTCTCCTCTAGGATTTGGATAGATTCTTGTCTCATATTTAGATCTTTCATCCATTTTGAGTTTATCTTTGTGTATGGTGTAAGAGAATGGTCTAGTTTCATTCCTCTGCACATGGCTGTCCAATTTTCCCAGCACCATTTATTGAAGAGACTGTCCTTTTTCCAGGAGATAGTCTTTTCTGCTTTGTTGAATATTAGTTGACCATAGAGTTGAGGGCCCGTTTCTGGGTTCTGTATTCTGTTCCACTGATCTACGTGTCTGTTTTTGTGCCAGTACCACACTGTCTTGATCATCACAGCTTTGTAGTACAACTTGAAATCCAACATTGTGATGCCCCCTGCTCTGGTTTTCTTTTTCAAAATTCCCCTGGCTATTCAGGGTCTTTTTTTGATTCCACACAAATCTGAAGATGATTTGTTCCAACTCTCTGAAGAAAGTCTATGGTATTTTGATAGGGATTGCATTAAATGTGTAAATAGCCCTGGGTAGCAGAGAAATTTTCACAGTATTAATTCTTCCAATCCATGAGCATGGAATATTTTCCATCTCTTTGTGTCTTCCTCAATTTCTTTCAGAAGCATTCTGTAGTTTTTAGGGTATACATCCTTTATCACTTTGGTTAAGTTTATTCCTAGGTATCTTATGCTTGGGTGCAATAAACCTGAATGGGATTTTGGTATTGATTAATTTCTCTTTCTTCAGTCTCATTATTACTGTATAGAAATGCCACTGACTTCTGAGCATTGATTTTGTATCCTGCCACATTGCCGAAATGCTGTATGAGTTCTAGCAATCTTGGGGTAGAGTCTTTGGGTTTTATAGGTACCTTACCATGTCATCTGTGAAGAGGGAGAGTTTGACTACTTCTTTGCAATTTCAATGCCTTTTATTTCTTTTTGTTGTCTGATTGCTGAGGCTAGGACTTCCAGTACTATGTTGAATAGCAGTGGTGAGAGTGGACATCCTTGTCGTGTTCCTGATCTTAGGGGAAAGGCTCTCAGTATTTCCAACCATTGAGAATGATATTTGCTGTGTGCTTTTCATAGATGACTTTTAAGGTGGTGAGGAATATTCCCTCCTTCCCTACACTCTGAAGAGTTTTGTTCAGGAATGGATGCTGTATTTTGTCAAATGCTTTCTCTGGGGCCCCCCGGGTGGCTCAGTGGTTTAGCACCGCCTACAGCCCAGGGCCTGATCCTGGAGTCCCAGGATCGAATCCACCTTGGGCTCCCTACGTGGAGCCTGCTTCTCCCTCTGCCTGTGTCTCTGTCTCTCTCTCTCTCTCTCTCTCTGTGTATGTGTGTGTGTCTCATGAAGAAATAAAATCTTTTAAAAAATGTTTTCTCTGCATCTATTGAGAGTATCATATGGTTCTTGTTTTTTCTCTTGTTGATATGATCTATCACGTTGATTGTTTTAAGAGTGTTGAACCAGCCTTGCATTCCAGGGATAAATCCTGCTTAGTCACGGTGAATAATCTTCTTAATGTACTGTTGGATCCTATTGGCTAGTATATTTTTGAGAATTTTTGCAACTGTGTTAATCAGGGATATTGGTCTATATTCTCCTTTTTGGTGGGGTCTTTGGTTTTGGAATTAAGGTGATGCTGCCTTCATAAAATGAGTCTGGAAGTATTCCGTCCCTTTCTATCTTTCAGAACAGCTTTAGTAGAATAGGTTTTGTTTTTTCTTTAAATATTTAATAGAATTCCCCTGGGAAGCCATCTGGCTCTGGACTTTTGTGTCTTGGGAGGTTTTTGATGACTGCTTCAATTTCCTCCCTGGTTATTGGCCTGTTCAGGTTTTCTGTTTCTTCCTGTTCCAGTTTTGGTCGTTTGTGGTTTTCCAGAAATGTGTCTGTTTCTTCTAGATTGACTAATTTATTGGTGTATAAATAAATTGCTTTATTAAAATATTATAATAATATTTTTATTATTATATATATATAAAATTACATGGTTTTTTTTATTTTAAATTTTGTATTTCATTGGTATTGGTTGTGATTTCTCACCTTTCATTCATAATATTATAATTTGAGTCCTTTCTCCTTTCTTTTCAATAGACTGAATAATGGTTTATCTCTCTTACAAATTCTTTCAAAGAACCAACTCCTGGTTTTGTTGATCTGTTCTACAGTTCTTCTGGTCTCTACTTCATTGAGTTCTGCTCGAATCTTTATTAACTCTCTTCTTCTACTTGGTATAGGTTTATTTGCTGTCCTTTCTGCAGTTCCTTTAGGTGCAAGGTTAGCTTGTGTATTTGTTTTTTCCAATTTTTTGAGGGATGCTTATATTGTGATGTATTTCCCTCTCAGGACTGCTTTTGCTGTATCCCAAAGATTTTGAATGGTTGTATCTTCATTCTCATTAGTTTCCATGAATCTTATTTAATTCTTCTCTAATTTCCTGGTTGACTCTTTCATCTTTTAGCAGGCTGCACTTTAACCTCCATGTGTTTGAGTTTCTTCCAGATTCCTTCTTGTGATTGAGTTTAAGTTTCAAAGCATGGTGGTCTGAAAATATGCAGGGAACAATCCCAATCTTTTGGTATTGCCTGGTTTGTAAGCCAATATGGTCTATTCCAGAGAAAGTCCCATGTGCACTTGAGAAGAATGTGTGTTCAGTTGTGTTTGGACCTAAAGTTCTGTAGATATCTGTGAAATCCATATGATCCAGTGTATCATTTAAAGCTCTTGTTTCTTTGGTGATGTTGTGCTTAGAAGATCTGTCATTTGCCGCAAGTGCTAGGTTGAAGTTTCCTACTATTAGTGTATTATAATTTAATATGTCTTTACTTTGGTTATTAATTGTTTGATATACTTGGCAGCTCCCACATTAGGGGCATAAATATTCATGATTGTTAAGTCTTCTTGTTGGATAGACCCTTTGAGTATGACATAGTGTCCCTCTTCGTCTCTTACTACAGTCTTTGGGATAACCTTTATCTGATAGGAGGATTGCCACCTCAGCTTTCTTTTGAGGACCATTTGAACGTTAATGGTTCTCCACCCTTTCATTTTCAGGTTGGAGGTGTCCTTAGGTCTCAAATGAGTCTCTTGTAGACAGCAAATGGATGGGTCTTGCTTTTTTATCCAGCCTGAAACCCTGTGTCTTTTGGTGGGATCATTTAGCCCATTCATGTTCAGAGTAACTATTGATAGATATGAACTTAGTGTCACCATAATACCTATTCAGTCCTTGTTTTTGTGGGTAGGTTCTTTGGGCTTCCTATTTATTTTACAGGGTCCCTCTTAACATTTATTGCAGAGCTAGTTTAGTGGTCACATATTCTTCCAGTTTCTGCATCTCTTGGAAGCTCTTTATCTCTCCTTCTATTATGAATGAGAGCCTTGCTGGATAGAGTATTCTCGGCTGTATGTTCTTCTCATTTAAGACCTGAATATATCCTGCCAGCTCTTTCTGGTCTGCCAGGTCTTTGTGGAGAGGTCTGCTGTTAATCTGATATTTTTCCCTATATAAGTTATGGATCTCTTGTCTCTTACCACGTTAAGGATTTTCTCTTTATCTTTGAAATTTGCAAGTTTCACTCTTAAATGTTGAGGTGTTGAACGGTTTTTATTGATTTTATTTTATTTTATTTTATTTTATTGATAGAGGATATCTCTATCTCCTGGATCTGAATGCCTGTTTCCCTCTCCAAATTAGGGAAGTTCTCAGCTATGATTTGTTCAATATGTAGATTTTTCCTTCTCAGGCTATCATTTATTTCCCTTAACCTTTCCTCATGGTCTTTTAATTGTTTTTCTCTTTTTTCCTCAGCTTCCTCCTTGCCATGAACTTGTGTTGTATATCTCTCACTCTTTCTTCTACCTCATTAACCCTCATCATTAGGACCTCCAGTTTGGATTGCATCTCATTTAATTGATTTTTAATATCATCCTGATTAGATCTAATTTCTGCAGTTATGAAGTCTCTTGAATCCTTTATGCTTTTTTTCCAGAGCTACTAGTAGCTTTATAATTGTGCTTCTGAATTGACTTTCTGATACTGAATTGTAATCTAAATTCTGTAACTCTGTGGCAGAGAGTACTGTTTCTGATTCTTTCTTTTGTGTTGAATTCTTCCTTCTAGTCATTTTGCTAAGTGCAGAGTGGCTGTATGTGAGCGGGCTGAGTCAAGAATATCAACCATGACCTAAGTAAATTTCACCCTGGATGATTCTGACAAGGCCAAAGACCAGAAGTTGAAAAAATATGGAATGCTGCATGTTATCCTTGTGCAAGGGCCATGCTAATCTTCTCTGTATCATTCCGATTTTAGTATATGTGCTGCTGAAGTGAGCACCATCACTTTGGTTCTCCAAATGGCTCTCACTCTGGCTCTTAGCTAAGAGCTCTGTTCAGGTACTTACACTCCCCAAACCACAGCTTACCATGATCCCTGCCTTAATTGCTATGAGCCCCTTTCTCCCTCTCCATCTCTGATGCTTGAAAGTCTTATGCTATTTATTTCTCCAGTGGTCCCTGTGAGATGAGACTGAAGTGTAGGCATCCTTAGAAGCACTCATAACAGTGGAGAAGCTGGATACCCTCCCTTGGGCTTTTTCACACTGGAGAAATCAGAGGTTTCTGGGAGTATATCTTTCTGCTGTACTGCACTGGTTTTGGGAAAGGGTGATTAGGTCAAAGTAAAACTGCTCCTTTTACCCTTCAAATGCATTATTTTATTTTATTTTTTTCTGAGCCAAGTAGATACTCCAGCCTCATCCTTGGTTCTAGGACTTTCACAAAGATGCCTTGACTATAGATACTCCTAGTTGGTTTTTCTCTGAGGGAACTGGAGAAGATCATTTTTCTTGCCATCTTGGTGATATCATTATGACTTTTATGCTTAAAAAGGCTTTCTCTATCCATGTTCATATAAAATTCACCTATATTATCAACTATATGTCAGTAGTTTCATTGTTTCACAATTATGCCTTTAATTCATCTGAGAATTTATTTTGATAAATGTTATGAGAAAAAAAACCCTTTTTTCTTTAATAACTAATCACTTTAACACTTTTTTATATAGACATACCTTATTTTATCGTGCTTCACACAAATCTTTTTTTTTTTTTTTTTTTTTTTACAAATTGAAGTTTGTGGCAAACGTGCATTGAGCAAGTCTTTTGGTGTTATTTTTATTTCAACAGCATTTCTCACTTCATGTCTCTGTGTCCTTCTTGCAGTTCAAACTTACTCATTATTATTTAATTTGTTACGTGGATCTATGATCAGTGATTGCAACCAACTGAAAGTTCACATGATGGTTAGCATTTGTTAGTAATAAAGGTATTTTTATTTTTTAATTATTTATTCATGAGAGATGCAGAAAGAGAACGAGGCATAGACCTAGGCATAGGGAGAAGCAGATTCCCTGTGGGGAACCCCATGTGGGACTCCATCCTGGGACTCCAAGATCATGCCCTGAGCTGAAGGCAGATGCTCAACCACTGGACCACCCGTGCATCTCAGTAATAAAGTATTTTTAAATTTAAGGTATATACATTGTGTTTTTTGGACATAATGCTATTGCACACTTTTAATAGACTTCAATATTGTATACACATAACCTTTATATGCAGTGCAAAACCAAAAAAAATTCAGTTGATTCACTTTCATGAGATACTTGCTTCATTTTGGTGGTCTGGAATTGAAGACACAATATCTCCAAGCTGTGCCTATAAATTCAATCTGGTTTAATTTATTATAATTTGTCACTGAATGATGTGTAGCCCTAGGTGACGAAATCTGCATCTTGATCCTGGTGTCTTTCTGTTGCTAGCACTTAATGATGTACATGTTGAGTAGAATCAGTCAAAGCCCAAAGCTTTACATATACCCAGAGATCTGTTTTTATGTTGCCACGTCATTAAACCATACACCTACTTGCAGCTGTTCACCCAACAATGAGTACATGTGACTACATTCATTAAACCTACCTTACTAGTTTGTTCTTACATGGGAATCTCTCCCTTTAGAAACAAGTAGCTCGGGATCCCTGGGTGGCGCAGTGGTTTGGCGCCTGCCTTTGGCCCAGGGTGCGATCCTGGAGACCCGGGATCGAATCCCACGTCGGGCTCCCGGTGCATGGAGCCTGCTTCTCTCTCTGCCTCTCTCTCTCGCTCTCTCTCTGTGACTATCATAAATTAATAAAAAATTAAAAAAAAAGAAACAAGTAGCTCTCTCTATCTTGCAGGATTAGGACTGACAAGTTCAAGAATCAACTTTTCTTTCAGTATAACAAGTAAAGGAAGCTAACATCATTATTTAGGGTTGCTCTTGGCCTATGTCTTCTGTGATGCTTCTCTAATTCTAATTTGATGCAATTTTTTTTTTTTTGAAGAGTATCCCTGGACTCTGGGTACCTCATTTCCTTCAGGTTTGGGTTATCTGACTTTTCTACTCAAGTATTTATTACTGCAGGCTTGGAAGTAATGTCCCTGTATCCAGATCTGTGGCCATCTAATTCCTACTGAGAGGATTCTGATTTGGGAACCAGAGAATTTGCCTATAGGTGGCAGTGTAGAACAGAGTTTCTGTTCTTGCATTAATTTCCCGTGGCTGCTGTAACAAATGATCACAAACTTGGAGGCTTTAAACAATAGAAAACAATTTTTCCAAGTTCCAGAGGCCAAAAGTCTGAAATAAATATCACTGAGCCAAAAGCAAGGTATTGAGAGGGTACTCCCCTCTGAAGGCTCTGGTAGCTGCTGTCATTTCTTGGTTTGTAGTCACATCACTCCCATCTTCTGCCTCCATGGTCACATTGCTGCCTCCTCTAGTGTCTGTGTCAAGTCTCTATCTGCCTCACTTTTGTAGTGACACTTGTGATTGCATTAAGAGTTCATCCATTTAATTCAGGTAATTGCTCCACCTCCAGATTGTTACTTTAATTATGCAGATGTGTCTGCATAGGCTTTGCTAAATAAGATATCAGGTTTTACAGGTTCCAGGGTTTAGGACCTGATATCTTTGGGGGCCATTATTTAACTTACTGTAGTGAACAAGTGAGATCAAATAACACTAAGTTTAATCCCAGAGCCAGCATTCATTATCTGTGTGGAAATAGGTGATGGTGCAAACTTTTTATATTTTAGTTTCTTCATCTGAAAAAAATCAGCATACATACTACATATCTCATATAATTATTGTCAGCTACAAATCAGAAAATACATGCAAAAAGTCATCAAAGTACATGTCCCTAATGCAGTGTTAAATGTAAGTTCTTACATTATGATAGAGGATTGGAAGGATCAGTTGAATTAAATTGCAGACAGCCTATATACTACACTAAGGAGTTTAATACTGGCAGGGGTGGGGGGATTTGGGGGGCATACAGGAATCATTTAGGTTCTTATGCAAATGAGTCATAAGATAAGAGAGGGGCATTAAAAATTAATCTGGTATCTGTGGACAGAATTGAGAAAAGAAAGAGGAAAATTCATTGAAATGATTCAGGGACATTTATTGACATGAACTAAAGAGAAACAGTATCTCTGAGAAGTAAAGACCTTCTATGTCTTTCCCAGCCCATAAGCTCCAGGAAGGCAGAAGCAATGCCATTATTTTTACCTATATGATGAATGATTGCCTCTCCAGAGTTCTAAAGAATTTTCTGTTTGTGGAGATCCCTGGGTGGCGCAGCGGTTTGGCGCCTGCCTTTGGCCCAGGTTGCGATCCTGGAGACTGGGGATCGAGTCCCACGTCGGGCTCCCGGTGCATGGAGCCTGCTTCTCCCTCTGCCTGTGCCTCTCTTTCTCTCTGTGTGACTATCATAAAAAAAAAGAAATTTCTGTTTGTAACATACATTCACCTTCAATTAATTATGAATACTATCAACCATAATGGGAAGAAGATGGGTCTCTAAAATGGAATAAAGATATTCACAAAACTAAAGGATGCTACTTAGAAAAGATGAGAAGTTATGTCCGGAATGAAGTGAAAGTAACTTTTGCTTCTGAGGTTGGCATCATATCTGATGGCATGGAGGACTGTGTGGAAAAAATACTGTGGGCAAAATATGTCTAGAAAATAACATTACTGATCTGCCAAATCACAGTCATTATTTTAAATTCTAAGGGCACTGAATATTTATATAAGAATCATATTAGATGAGAATCTTGACTAGAAGTTGCTAGGATAGTGGAGAATATATTTTGCTCTGCTCAAGATGCCAGGAAGGAAATGGTACCAATTAAGCTTTAGGATGTTTGTCAGGTAAGCTGTATCTGTAAGTGGAGAGTAGAGGTGGCTGAGACAGAAAGAAAAAACTTTCTTCCTGACTTTAGCATCTGTGCTGCCAAAGTGAGCACTCTTCCTGATGTTAGGGTTTTAATTTATTTCAGTAATATACTGTATGGTTGTCCTTTTCACACACATATCCATGTGGGTTTATTTTCCTTCTCCTACTAGATTATAAATCTCATTAATCCCAGGCCTTAATATTTTCCCTTCTCTGTCTTTCTTAAATATCAGCACTAGGAAAAGTGCTTTGAAATGCCTTTTTTTAATGAAATGCTTTTTTTGAGTTTACTTCATAAAGTGGCTCCCTAAAATTTAGCCAAATACATCTCTTACTATAATCTGCATTTTCAGTAATGTTACTCTAATGGAAAAATTTCTTCACCTACATCTGCTTGGTTTAGTTGTCCTTTCAATTTATCATTAATTTAGTTTAATATCTTCAGTCACCAAGGAGAACCATAAAAGTGGATTTTAAAACCTTTTATCCTTTTAAAAGAAAATGCATCGAATTTCAACTTTTCTGGAGATTTTGAGATACTAAAACATATTGAACAAAAGTTAAAGTCTACACAAGGCTTAGTATAAAAAAATACATGGTGAACTTTAGTAGAGCAGAAAAGAAAGCTCTGTTATCTTCTCCAGTTGTTGGTATATTCATTCAGTAGTCACAGAAATATAAGTAAGGGAGGATAGCACATTTTCTTTATGGAGTGAAGGTTTTTGCTTAAATCTAGTGCTTGTGTTTGCATATTAAAAAGCTATTTAGGGGTGCCTGGGTGGCCCAATGGGTTAAGTTTCAGCTCAGGTTATGATTTCAAGGCGGTAAGATGGAGCCCCGTATTGGGCTCTGGGTTCAGCAGGGAGTCTGCCTGAGATTCTCTCTTTCTCTCTCATTTGAACTCTCTAAAACAAATAAATCTCTAAAAAAATAAAAATAAATTTAAAAAGGATATTTATTTGCAGGATGATATGAGTTCAATGCAGCCATCCAAATATCTCTAATATTAAGAGAGGAGAAAAGGCAAGATGGCAGAAGAGTAGGGTCCCCAAGTCACCTGTCCCCACCAAATTACCTAGATAATCTTCAAATCATCCTGAAAATCTATGAATTCGGCCTGAGAATTAAAGAGAGACCAGCTGGAATGCTACAGTGAGAAGAGTTTGCGCTTCTACCAGGGTAGGAAGACGGGAAAAAAGAAATAAAGAAACAAAAGGCCTCCGAGGGGGAGGGGCCCCGCGAGGAGCCGGGCTGAGGCCGGGGCGAGTGTCCCCAGGACAGGAGAGCCCCGTCCCGGAGGAGCAGGAGCTGCACCGACCTTCCCGGGGGAAAGGGGCTCACAGGCAGTTGGAGCAGGACCCCAGGAGGGCGGGGGTGCCCTCAGGCCCCCTGGGACACTAACAGACACCGCGCCCTGGGGAGAGCGCGCCGAGCTCCCTAAAGGGCTGCAGCGCACGCACGCATTGACCCGGAGCAGCTCGGAGGGGCTCGGGCGGCGGCTCGCGGAGAGGGGCCTGCGGGGCGGGAGCGTGAACCCACCAGCACAGGCCGGGAGCCCAGGGCGCCGGGGACACAGCCCAGGATCTGGCCTCCCCCGGGACAGGCAGAGGCCGGGAGGGCCCAGGACAGCGAGGACGCTCCTGCCCCGAGCTGAGCAGATCAGCGGCCCGGCCCGGAGCCTCCAGGCCCTGCAGACGGAGAGCTCTGGGGCTACTGCAGGAGCTGACTCCAGGGCTCCAGAGCTGGCCCCGCCACTGCGGTTGTTCCTCCTGGGGCCTCGCGGGGTAAACAACCCGCACTGAGCCCTGCACCAGGCAGGGGGCTGAGCAGCTCCCCCAAGTGCTAACACCTGAAAATCAGCACAGCAGGGCCCTCCCCCAGAGGACCAGCTAGACCGACAGGGGAAAAACAAATTATTAACCAAGCAGCACTGGAAAGTTCCAGGGGAAGTCGAGGGATTTACAGTATACAGAATCAGAGGATACTCCCCCTTGTTTTTTGTTTTTTGATTTCTGTTTCCCCCCCTTTTTCTTTTTTTCTTTTCTTCTCTTTTTTTTCTTTTTCTATCTTCTTTTTTTCTTTTTCTTTTCTTCTTTCTCTTCCCTCTTTTTCTCCTTTTCCCAATACAACTTGTTTTTGGCCACTCTGCACTGAGCAAAATGATTAGAAGGAAAACCTCACCTCCAAAGAAAGAATCACAACTAGTCCACTCTCCCACGGAGTTACAAAATCTGGATTACAATTCAATGCCAGAAAGCCAATTCAGAAGCACTATTATACAGCTACTGGTCACTCTAGAAAAAAGCAAAGGACTCAAGAGACTTCATGACTGCAGAATTTAGATCTAATCAGGCAGAACTTAAAAATCAATTGAATGAGATGCAATCCAAACTAGAGGTCCTAACGACGAGGGTTAACGAGGTGGAAGAATGAGTGAGTGACATAGAAGACAAGTTGATGGCAAAGAGAGAAACTGAGGAAAAAAGAGACAAACAATTAAAAGATCATGAGGATACATTAAGGGAAATAAGTGACAGTGTGAGGAAGAAAAATCTACATTTAATTGGGGTTTCCGAGGGCGCTGAAACGGCCAGAGGGCCAGAATATGTATTCCTAATCTGGGCAGAAAAACAGGCATTCAGATCCAGGAAATAGATCCCCCCTTAAATTCAATAAAAACCCTTCAGCACCTCGACACTTGAGAGTGAAAATTGCAAATTCCAAAGATAAAGAGAAGGTCCTTAAAAGAGCAAGAGACAAGAAATCCCTAATTTATATGGGGATGAATATCAGATTAACAGCAGACCTCTCCACAGAGACCTGGCAGGCCAGAAAGGGCTGGCAGGATATATTCAGGGTCCTAAATGAGAAAAACATGCAGCCAAGAATACTTTATCCAACAAGGTTCTCATTCAGAATGGAAGGAGAAAGAAAGAGCTTCCAAGACAGGCAGGAACTGAAAGAATATGTGACCTCCAAACCAGCTCTGCAAGAAATTTTAAGGGGGACTCTCAAAATTCCCCTTTAGGAAGAAGTCCACTGGAACAATCCACAAAAACAGGGACTAAATAGGTATCATGATGACACTAAACTCATATCTTTCAATAGTAACTCTGAACGTGAACGGGCTTAATGACCCCATCAAAAGGCGCAGGGTTTCAGACTGGATAAAAAAGCAGGACCCATCTATTTGCTCTCTACAAGAGACTCATTTTAGACAGAAGGACACCTACAGCCTGAAAATTAAAGTTTGGAGAACCATTTACCATTCAAATGGTCCCCAAAAGAAAGCAGGAGCAGCCATCCTTATATCAGATAAACTAAAATTTACCCTGAAGACTGTAGTGAGAGATGAAGAGGGACACTATATCATACTTAAAGGATCTATCCAACAAGAGGACTTAACAATCCTCAATATATATGCCCCGAATGTGGGAGCTTCCAAATATATCAATCACTTAATAACCAAAGTTAAGACATACTTAGATAATAATACACTTATACTTGGTGACTTCAATCTAGCGCTTTCTACACTGGATAGGTCTTCTAAGCACAACATTTCTAAAGAAACGAGAGCTTTAAATGATACACTGGACCAGATGGATTTCACAGATATCTACAGAACTTTACATCCAAAGGCAAATGAATACACATTCTTCTCAAGTTCACGTGGAACTTTCTCCAGAATAGACCACATCCTGCATCACAATTCAGGTCTGAACCGATTTCAAAAGATTGGGATCGTCCCTTGTGTATTCTCAGATCATAATGCCTTGAAACTAGAACTAAATCACAAGAAGTTTGGAAGGACTTCAAACACGTGGAGGTTAAGGACCATCCTGCTAAAAGATGAAAGGGTCAACCAGGAAATTAAGGAGAAATTATAAAGATTCTAATGAGAATGAAGATACTACCGTTTAAAACCTTTGGGATACAGCAAAAGCAGTCCTGAGGGGGAAATACATCGCAATACTAGCAGCCATCCAAAAACTGGAAAGAACTCAAATACAAAAGCTAACCTTACACCTAAAGGAGCTAGAGAAAAAAGAAAAAAAAACAGCAAATAGATCCTACACCCAGCAGAAGAAGAGAGTTAATAAAGATTCGAGCAGAACTCAACGAAATCGAGACCAGAAGAACTGTGGAACAGATCAACAAAACCAGGAGTTGGTCCTTTGAAAGAATTAATAAGATAGATAAACCATTAGCCAACCTTATTAAAAAGAAGAGAGAGAAGACTCAAATTAATAAAATCACGAATGAGAAAGGAGAGATCAACCAACACCAAGGAAATACAAACGATTTTAAAAACATATGAGCAGCTATATGCCAATAAATTAGGCAATCTAGAATAAATGGATGCATTTCTGGAAAACCACAAACTACCAAAACTGGAACAGGAAGAAATAGAAAACCTGAACGGCCAATAACCAGGGAGGAAATTGAAGCAGTCATCAAAACCCTCCCAAGACACAAAAAGTCCGGGGCCAGATGGCTTCCCAGGGGAATTCTATCAAACGTTTAAAGAAGAAACCATACCTATTCTACTAAAGCTGTTCTGAAAGATAGAAAGAGATGGAGTACTTCCAAAGTCGTTCTATGAGGCCGGCATCACCTTAATTCCAAAACCAGACAAAGACCCCACCAAAAAGGAGAATCATAGACCAATATCTCTGATGAACATGGATGTCAAAATTCTCAACAAGATACTAGCCAATAGGATCCAACAGTACGTTAAGATTATTCACCATAACCAAGTAGGATTTATCCCCGGGATGCAAGGCTGGTTCAACACTCATAAAACAATCAATGTGACTCATCATATCAGCAAGAGAAAAAACAAGAACCATGTGATTCTCTCATTAGATGCAGAGAAAGCATTTGACAAAATACAGCGTCCATTCCTGATCAAAACACTTCAGAGTGTAGGGATAGAGGGAACATTCCTAACATCTTAAAGCCATCTATGAAAAGCCCACAGCAAATACCATTCTCAATGGAGAAGCACTGGCAGCCTTTCCCCAAAGATCAGGAACAAGACAGGGATGTCCACTCTCACCACTGCTATTCAACATAGTCCTGGAAGTCCTAGCCTCAGCAATCAGACAACAAAAAGACATTAAAGGTATTCAAATTGGCAAAGAAGTCAAACTCTCCCTCTTTGCTGATGACATGATACTCTACATAGAAAACCCAAAAGCCTCCACCCCAAGATTGCTAGAATTCATACAGCAATTTGGCAGCATGGCAGGATACAAAATCAATGCCCGGAAGTCAGTGGCATTTCTATACACTAACAATGAGACTGAAGAAAGAGAAATTAAGGAGTCAATCCCATTTACAATTGTACCCAAAAGCATAAGATACCTAGGAATAAACCTAACCAAAGATGTAAAGGATCTATACCCTAAAAACTATAGAACACTTCTGAAAGAAATTGAGGAAGACACAAAGAGATGGAAAAATATTCCATGCTCATGGATTGGCAGAATTAATATTATGAAAATGTCAATGTTACCCAGGGCAATTTACACGTTTAATACAATCCCTATGAAAATACCATGGACTTTCTTCAGAGAGTTGGAACAAATTATTTTAAAATTGGTGTGGAATCAGAAAAGACCCCGAATAGCCAGGGGAATTTTAAAAAAGAAAACCAGGGATCCCTGGGTGGCGCAGCGGTTTGGCGCCTGCCTTTGGCCCAGAGCACGATCCTGGAGACCCGGGACTGAATCCCACGTCAGGCTCCCGGTGCATGGAGCCTGCTTCTCTCTCTGCCTCCCTCTCTCTCTCTCTCTCTCTCTGACTATCATAAATAAATAAAAATTTAAAAAAAGCTTGTTTAAAAAAAATAAAAAAAAATAAAAAAGAAAACCATAGCTGGGGGCATCACAATGCCAGATTTCAGGTTGTACTACAAAGCTGTGGTCATCAAGACAGGTTGGACTGGCACAAAAACAGACACATAGATCAGGGGAACAGAATAGAGAACCCAGAAGTGGACACTCAACTTTATGGTCAACTAATATTCGACAAAGGAGGAAAGACTATCCACTGGAAGAAAGACAGTCTCTTCAATAAATGGTGCTGGGAAAATTGGACATCCACATGCAGAAGAATGAAACTAGACCACTCTCTTGCACCAGACACAAAGATAAACTCAAAATGGATGAAACATCTAGATGTGAGACAAGATTCCATCAAAATCCTAGAGGAGAACACAGGCAACACCCTTTTTGAATTCGGCAACAGTAACTTCTTGCAAGATACATCCATGAAGGCAAAAGAAACGAAAGCAAAAATGAACTACTGGGGCTTCATCAAGATAAGAAGCTTTTGCACAGCAAAGGATACAGTCAACAAAACTAAAAGACAACCTACAGAATGGGAGAAGATATTTGCAAATGACGTATCAGATGAAGGGCTAATTTCCAAGATTTATAAAGAACTTATTAAGCTCAACACCAAAGAAACAAACAATCCAATCATGAAATGGGCAAAAGACATGAAGAGAAATCTCACAGAGGAAGACCTAGACATGGCCAACAAGCACATGAACAAATGCCCTGCATCACTTGCCATCAGGGAAATACAAATCAGAACCACAATGAGATACCACCTCACACCAGTGAGAATGGGGAAAATTAACAAGGCTGGAAACCACAAACGTTGGAGAGGATGCAGAGAAAAGGGAACCCTCTTGCACGCTTGGTCGGAATGTGAACTGGTGCAGGCCACTCTGGAGAACTGTATGGAGGTTCCTCAAAGAGTTAAAAATAGACCTGCCCTATGACCCAGCAATTGCACTGCTGGGGATTTACCCCAAAGATACAGATGCAGTGAAACGACGGGACACCTGCACCCTGATGTTTCTAGCAGCAATGTCCACAATAGCCAAACTGTGGAAGGAGCCTCGGTGTCCATCGAAAGATGAATGGATAAAGAAGATGTGAAAGGGAATAGAGGGGAAGGGAAAAGAAATGGGTAGGAAATATCAGAAAAGGAGGCAGAACATGGAAGACTCTTAACTCTGGGAAACGAACTAGGGGTGGTGGACGGAGAGGAGGGCGGGGAGTGGGGGTGACTGGGTTGTGGGCACTGAGGGGGGCACTTGATGGGATGAGCACTGGGTGTTATTCTGTATGTTGGCATATTGAACAGCAATAAAAAATAAATTTTTATTAGAAAAAAAGAAAGAAAGAAAAGAAAGAAAGAAAGAAAGAAAGAAAAGAAAGAAGGAAAGAAAGAAAGAAAGAAAGAAAGGAAGAAATAAAGAAAGAAAAGAAAGAAAGAAGAAAGAAAGAAAGAAAGAAAGAAAAAAGAGAAAGAAAGAAAGAAAGAAAGAAAGAAAGAAAGAAAGAAAGAAAGAAAGAAAGAAAAAGAAAGAAAGAAAGAAAGAAAGAAAGAAAGAAAGAAAGAAAGAAAGAAAGAAAGAAAGAAAAAGGGATCCCTGGGTGGCGCAGCAGTTTGGCGCCTGCCTTTGGCCCAGGGCGTGATCCTGGAGACCCGGGATCGAATCCCACATCGGGCTCCCGGTGCATGGAGCCTGCTTCTCCCTCTGCCTCTCTCTCTCTCTCTCTGTGTGTGACTATCATAAAAAAAAAGCAGTGGTTAATTTTTTGGAATAAGTTTAAAAAGGACATCAGAATTTTATGCTTTTCCAGAATTTCCTGCCTTATACTGAAATACAACATCCTTATTTCTAATGGCTCAGTTTGAATTGCTATGCACAGCAAGGGACAAGAGGCCTAGGGGCCGAAAGCAAGACCGAGGGTAATTCAGGAGTGTCACAACCCTTCCAGGGACAAGTACCAAGTCAAAAAAAGTGTTTTTCTCATCTCTTGAGAAGAGATGAAGAAATGAAACATCGTAAGTATGTCAGATGGGTTTTTTGTATGATACACTAGAAAACAATCTCTGAAATTTTATTCCAAGCTTTGTACACACTCCTTCAAATACTTCATCCACTCGAAACTAGCTAGGAGCTCAAAAGTATATTTGCTTGAATGCTAAGTGACCTCAACAGGAGCTATAGTCAGGGTGCCACCACCCAATTTATGTGACTGATAAGTTTTAAAAGGGGCAATATGAGAGTTTACAGACATCGATAATAGCTTCAAATATGACTCGCATATGTAAGGAAACCTTTTAAGGTATCTTAACCGGTCCAGAAACCCAGACAGTTAGTATTCTGTTTTCCATTTTCGTTTTCATTAAATCGTCCTCAATCAGCAATGTGACTAAGATAAATAGACAGCAGTACACGAGATAAAAATAGGAAGGCTCCTCAAAAACTCTCCTTAAATTCTATGCATGATTCATATTCAGCTTGAAAACCATTAGTTAAGAATGAAATAGCCAAAGATTCTAGCATATGAAGTGTGATGTATACCAACTTCTTAACCCTACAATATAATGGTAGGAAAGCTAACTCTGAAACCAAAACTCCATACCTAAAATAATTAGTACCAATACTTAGAATATAGCAAGATTTATTTTTCTTCCATTGTCTCTTACTTTCCACACAATAAGACAGGACATTATCAGGGTTGCCTGAACTATGTATGAAGTCAAGTCTATTTTTTTCTATCTGGCTATCATTCATAAAAACAAAATTCAAGGTTCTATTTACTTTATTTTAAAAAATATATTTTATTTATTTATTCATGAGAGACACTGAGACAGAGAGGCAGAGACGTAGGCAGAGAGAGAAGCAGACTTTGTGCAGGGAGCCTGACGTGGGACTGGATCCTAGGACTCCAGGATAATGCCCTGAGCTGAAGGCAGACGCTCAACCGCTGAGCCACCCAGGCGTCCCTCTATTTACTTTCATTAATTCAGCTAATAGGAGCTTTTGGGGGAATGAGAAGGGTACTTAGTGAGAAAAAGACAGAAAGATAACGGTTGTGCTTATGTGTCCCGGAGAAGTAATTCTCTTGCTCCTACTACTCCATATACTAGAGTTACAATAGTATTCTTTTCTCATGTTTTAAAGACTACTATTCAGCAATTTAGGGGTTTTAAGGATTTATAACCTCCAGTCAAAATAGTATTTCATCTATCAATTGTCATTTCCATATTGGCACTAGCTCCTAGTTTCATTCACAAAACTAGGGTTGTCAGGGCCTTAATGAGGCAATCCTTCTGCCTCCATCACCCCACTGGTTAGGCCAAACATATGCCTACCCATTCAGTTCTGAAACCACCTGCAGAGAGGAAGTTAAATGAAGAAAAGTAAAGCATCACACTGTCACCATCTTTAGATAAGCTCTAATTTTACCCAAAGGAGAAAACTTTAACCACGATAACAAAGCTGGCAATGACCATGATTAAATGATGCCTGTCATTCTGTCCTACCCCTGGGAGCTGCTCTCCACCCACTCCCAGGTGATGGATGTGTTTCTCTTGGTACACTGGGTTTAGATTGGCAAAGGAAGCAGATAGTTAAATTCATCAATCACCAGAGTGGGCAAAGCAGTATTTGATCTGCTCTGGAGAAAGGATGGGGACCTGAACAAAACTCATTGACAGCACAAAACCAAGGTCATCTCCCAGTACCACGAATACATCAAAGCAGGCTCATTTAGTCTCAAAGTGTGAGTCACAAATACTAAGCCTGGAAGAGATCTTAGAGAACCTGAAACCAATCCATTGACACACAAATCAGAGAATTCCCTCCCTCCACAACAATAAAACAAAACCAGACTCCATGACTCAGCATTTGTTATCCATACTCTTGAAATTTGTTATCTATTAGATGTCAATGTTCTGAATTCCAAAGCTATATCCAGTTACTGATTCCACATGGTATATACTTCCTGACCAGTAAATCTACATGAAAAAAAAAAGTTTAAATGTGAACAAATTTGCTGCTTATATCAACATGAAAAACAAAACAAACAGAATCCAACTTATCTCTGTCAACCCCCTCTTTTTTTTTCCTTTTCCAAATTGCTTTTTAATGCCTGAAATTTGAAAACCAACAGCTACTTCTATAGGCTTTTTCAAGGCCCTGAAAACAATGACGTACTAGTAAATCTCTTATTAGTATCCTATAGATTCACAAGCTCAAGAAAACTCAAGATGACAGGTTTCATGAATATTTTCTTTCAAGAACTTTATAGTTTAACCATCCCATGAAAAATAAATCTCCTTATTATGATATCCTGCTAAAGAGATAGACCCAAAAGTGTGTCCCTTTGTACAAGTATGTACTTCTTAACAGTGGCCACAAAGGAACAATAGGCATACAAAACCAAATACTATATTTCCAAATATCTGAAAAGAAAAAAAAAGAATCATACCACCGCCTATTTTGTTCTCCTCATTACCTGTCACTCTTTTTTAGGGATAAATGGCCTGATGATTTTCTTACAATAGTTCCACAGCTTAAAGCAGCAAAAAACATTTAAATTTTTTTTAAAAAAGCAAAAAAGTTATGATTTCAAAACAGAAATGAGAAATTCACTTTTGTTATTTGAATGTGTGCTGCATGGAAAATCATTATGATCCTTCCACTTGCAAATGTTTCGGATCCTTCGGTAAATATGTGTTTTCTAATAAAACAGTAACTCTCTGTTTAAAATAAAAATTGGTATGATAGGTCCATGTCCATTTTCAAAAAGTGTATTTTTCAATGACATCCAAGATAGGTCAGCATTTTCCCACTACTGCAAAAAACAGCAATGTGTATCCTCGACGCAGGTATTACAACACATAAATACACTGTTGCCCTGGCTCTCCCTCTGGTTCCATCTGCTCTCTTGCTGTGCAACAGCTATAGCATAAAAAAGCCTATTCTCACACGCTTTTGATATTACACTATTTAATCACATACAGCTGTGGCTTACAAGACTGCTACAAAACACAATTTTAATGTAGTACTCGAAGCCAATTGTGGATAAACATCAACCATTTACTCCGAATAAGAAGTCCAACACTAAAAAGATTTTCTTTTAAAGAAAGACTGGTTTTCTTAGAATTTGGCATGGACGTAATTGTGACTGAGCCCTCTCTCTGCCAAAAAGACTGATAATGTCAAAAAGGATTGTGTAAAATCATATTAGTGCAATAATGACGCTTTCCAGAATTCCTGGAGCCAGAAAGACCTGAAATGAACTTACATCCTACTTCTCTTCTTTTGTCTCCCTCCCTGCAAATCAGCCCTACCTCCAACCCTCTAATAGATTTAATTACTTCAGAGAAATAATTTTGATTTATAATTCTATTGTTCTTTTCCCAAACTGAGAGAAAGCGAAAGGAAGCTGTTAGGAAGATACTGTTAGAACAAATTGACATGAGGTTTCTTTTGAATTAAGAATGATTCTGGAGAGAAAGACAACAACAACATGAACTTTTTACATAGCTCCTCCTTTTAGCTAGGCACTAAACTTAGTACTGTGAGAACAATGGCTGCATTATAGAAAAGACAATTCCAAAGATAATTTAATATGGGGAGGAGGTAAAGAAAACAGGACAACTAGAAAGGGAGAGTGGCCCCTTGTTACTATTTTTCTCTTATTCAAAACCAATTAAAATTGTGTACATTCTCAAATGAGACAAACAAGATTTATCATAGTTTCATGCTCTCATATTACCCCCTGAAGCGAAAGACATATTTGGAGTTGTACCTCAAGGTTCTATTGCTGGACAATTTTTAGAAAACCAGTTTTGTATGTTTCAGCCTTTCAAAGGAAAACAGAACTTGGGAGTTTTCAAGGCTGTTTTAAAACTGGCAAGTTACCAACTCTGGCTATCAATGCAAATCTGAGGCAGGAAGTACTAAGGAAATCCTAAACTCTTTCCCTCCCTCTGCAGGATTTTCTACATTTTCATGTGCAAGAAGCATGTTAAGGGGTTGTCCTGTTTTGCTTTTGAAGGATCTGTACATTCACATCTTTGAGAATATCCCTTGCCCCATAGGAGCCTCTCTCTTCCTTTCCCTACTCCTTAGTCCTTCGTGTTTCAAGTGTTTGCTCTCTCTATGGCACAATCAATCGGGCTCTAGCTAGACTTTGAGAGATGAGCAGCTGTCCAGGCTGCAGATGGTTGGAAACTCAGCCTGAAGTCAGTGTGCAGTTGATGAGTTACTCCCTATACCTGACCCCAACTCCAACTTCACACCAGGTTCTGAATACGATCTGAGTACCAGCAGCCAGAAAAACTCTGTTGGGTCCCACAGATCTTTCTGCAAGATCTTCAGGGGAAGCAGATGGTCCAAGGTGGGAAAGCAGTAGGCTGATGGAAAAGCAGCATGAGTAGAAACCATGCCCTGGATCGGTAGAAACATCGTGACCCGGTCAGGGTAAGGAAATGGAAGGAAGGACTAGCTTGCTGTGTGCGTTTGGATGCATTTTAAAGTTTTGGGGAGATGATAAAGTTTTCCAGATACCACACATGAGGGAAATATCTTTCTCAGCAACAAAGTATCAATTCACAAGGCTGTGACCATGTTTTACTCTTTTTAGCCTTCCTAGTTATGATTAAGTTGCCTTTCCAAGAAACCCTCCACAAAATAACTCAGATTGCGATTCACCCTGGGTCTCACAATGCAATAGCAACAGGTTGCTTGCTTTGAATGGGCTGTAACAAAATTGCTGAGAAATATTAGGTTGTGACTCAATCAAATGTGATTATGGATATTATCATTAAGCTAATGAGCTATTTTTTGGTCCCCTTTCTCTAAAGTTTGCTGATTATCCTGGTGGCCTTCAAAGAGCAAATTCGTTTTGATGAAGATTTTTTTTTTTTAAATCTGGCTATGGCTCTTATGTAAGTATTAAAGCATGTCATCAAGATTGCTTCTTTTCTGCTCAATCACAATGTTTCTTTTTTAAATTGCTTCTTTTAATAGGGGGAAAAATGGCCAAAAGAAAATTGACAAATGACAGCTTTTAATGCAAGGTCTTGGAAAGCATGCATCCTAGAACAATACCGCTACAAGATAGCTATCAGCTAGTCATTGGGTTTTCATTTTACTTCTATGTACATTTATCTAATATAATAATTTAAGCATTTGGAAAATTATTCAAAGGGAGAGAAGCATAAGTAACTTATTTCTAATTTCTTTTTCTTTTTAAGCAACAAAGGTAGTGAATTAGTTCTAATGTGATGGGAAAATAAGAGGAGCAGAGAAAGCAGGGAAGTGCCCCAAGTTTTTCTAAAACTTTAATTGCATTTGAGGAAAGGGAAACCTTTCCATTTATTTAGACACCCTACTCTCATTTTGTTTTATCATAAGAAAAGAGCAGCTGTATCTAACACACACATTTAAGTAGAAAGAAAACGTTCAGTATTTTGTACTGTCTGAATAAATGCAATGATACACCTTGAGTTTTTTAAGAACCCCATAAAGATTCTTCACCCCAAACTAATGTCAGTAAATGGCTTTTGTTGATTAGTTAAGAACACCTGGTTTTACAGGACAGCTTAAGTTATGATGTCACCAGAATATGACTTTTATAGTCAACCACAGAACTCTATTTTTATCAACCATAAGTATTCTTTATGTATCAGTATCATCTTAAATAGCTCTGATTTTTAAAATAGATTATAACTATAAGCCAAGGCTAGGACTGTAGATTTTGTGAATTCCACCAAGGCTTGCTTACCAAATAAACATGAGCAGCATGTATTCCCCTCAGAATTATAGGTAATATTTTAAGATAAAAATATAAAAGGAGCAAAAAGACAACACTAAATAACCCAGTTGTTTTCATGCTATACTGGGTCATGATAGTACTTTCTTACATAGTATTCATGCTGCCAGAAAGTCCCCACATTTTAAAGTATGATTGATCCTTATTCTCATTCCCTGTGTGCCCAAGTTTCTTTTTTTTTTTTTTTTTTTGTGCCCAAGTTTCAAAGCAGGGCACGTTTTCACATCTTCAGCTTCCAGGAATGTTATTAATGTCTATCATTTCAGAGCCACCGAAACAGTATTCGACAACTTCACAGCTCTGTCGAAAGTTTGCAACATAATAATCAATATGAACTACCATGATAGCCAAAGTAGCTGATCCTATATTCCCCACCACCCTGATCTGATTGCCCGAATATCAGTTTAGGTCACCTAATGGATCTAGCTTCTTTAAAAATGTTCCAGAAGTTGATGGCTTTGACTAGCTTGAAAGTAACAAGATCCAGATGCTGCCTGTCTACACACTAAACTACACAGGACCCCAAAACAGATTTTTTTTTAAATTCCCTCTATGTTTTTCAGGCTCTCCTCTTTTCCCTCACCACTGCACTTTCTTTCTTTACCTCAATCCCTCTCTCTCTCTCTCTCCCTCTCCCAGTCTCTCTCTTCACACACACAAACACACACACACACACACACACACTTCCCATCAGTGTAGCTCATCCAACATCCTGTCCTTAATATAATGTGCAAGACATTATTTCCTGCTAGCAATAAGTTAAAAGAAATCTCAGGCAGGAAAGAAATTATTCCATTCATTTTTATCTAAAGTTTCCTTTCTGAATATGCTTCATAGTCAAAAAAAGAACCAAAAAGAAAGCATGAATTTTGAAACATTTGGAAAAATTTAGCCAAATGAGTAAAAGGGATGGAATGTCCGATATTTTTCATGGAACCCTTGGGTTTGTTGTTTTTATTTCTTGGGGGGGGGGATGAGGAATGACTATAAATTTCCTCTTTTAGACTAGCCCTTGCTTTGCCATTTCCTTGAGGAAGGCAGACAGCATTCTCCACCCAATCCCCCAAGAGTTAAAACACACTGCACTGCACGGGAGCAGGAGGGCTGGTCTACTAAAGCAGCAGCCCCACAAACTAAATGCTCACAAGGGCAAAAAGCAATGTGAGGAGACCTTGCAGGGGCAGGGCGAGTCATGGAGCGATTGAAAAAGAAAGAAAAAAAAGCAACAATTTTTAATAGAATTCGGAAAGTCTGCTGCCTCGTCTGGTTTACAAATAGGCATTGTTGGAGGAGACAGAATAAATAAGAGCTAACTACAGCATGGATTACCGAACACTAATCCCATCAACGAGTCCCGGTGGCAGCACAGATCACTCAGGCACGCCTTGGTCACTCTCCGCATATTTATTTATTAAGAAGACAGTGGAGTCTGGCTAATGCGATACAAAATTAATATCACCTGTAAAGAAACATAACCCATACATTCAAAGCGATAACTCTACCGACACCCTCCCCCCCAACTCATCAAGTCCAATTTAACTGACAAATTGGAGCAGTGATTTCACACCTGAGAGCCTTTCAGGTCTGAACTGCAGGATCAAGTTCATGGTTGGCACTGCCCACTGCTTAGTTACGTGGGCTTTCCACTGGCCCCGTAATGGTCATTTGTGCACACACATAAAGACTAAAGTATTAAAAAAAATTTTTTTTAATTTTTTTTTATTTATTTATGATAGTCACACACAGAGAGAGAGGCAGAGACATAGGCAGAGGGAGAAGCAGGCTCCATGCACCGGGAGCCCAACGTGGGATTTGATCCCGGGTCTCCAGGATTGCGCCCTGGGCCAAAGGCAGGCGCCAAACCACTGCGCCACCCAGGGATCCCAAGACTAAAGTATTTAACCAATTCGTGTCCAATTATCATCAGTTATATTTCATCCCGTTTCAAGACCCACAGGCCTCCTGATGGCAGCCAGCACAGAAAAACAGAGCTTCGAAAAGTAAAGAACATCTATTGTAAGGCTCCAAACTTCAGTCTCTAGAGTCTTGATCACCCTCCATATAAAATAAAATATGTAAGGCAAATACACAAAAACAAAAGCACACCCAAACAAACTCTACGGGACGTCAGTTAGTCGTACTATACCTTCCCACACCTTCTTTCATTCTATACTCTGTGATTGAAAGTCTGAGTTGCCCCCACCCTGGTGCATCCTATCCAGTGAGAAAAACCCTTTCAGAGCCACAAAGAACAGCTCACCAGAAAAGCCTCTGAAATCGTTGTTGTTCCTGATAATCACTGTCACAATCTCCTTTCTAACAACCCTGTCCATCTGCAAAGCACTTTACTACGGATATCAGGAACATCTTTATGTTGCCAAATAACAACAAAGGAACACGAGCGAAACTATTATCTCTGCTAGAAGAGAAAAACCACAGTCCCAGGGCTTGCTTTCTTCTCATATTCTCCTCTGCCTCAGTAACTCCATTGCTATGTTACTAATTTCAAAGAAGCAGGAAGAGGTGATGGGAAAGGGGAGGTAAATAATAATCCACATGCCTGTTTCCCATCCCAAGTGCAGGATACACACTGCTTGCCAGACTGTGGGTCGAGCCATACCTTGGTTTAGAGACAGTGAGGATAGTAGTAAGTGTACTGGGGGTACATTTGTGGCTGATCCAGGCGTTTACCCATGTAGCTGGAATCTTTATCTCCGAGGCAGGGAACTCGATGACACGGTATGGTGCCCCAGGCCGAGCGTCCTCTTAAACCACTATTCCTGATGGTCCCGATGACTGATGAGGCTTCAGAGATCCTTCGTCTTCCACCACTCACTAGTTCCAACACGGCAGGAATTTAAAAAAGAAACACACCAAAAAAATAGAAAGAAAGAAAGAAAGAAAGAAAGAAAGAAAGAAAGAAAGAAAGAAAGAAAGAAAAAAGGAAAGGTATTGGTAGAACAACACACGCACACACACACGCGCACACACACACACACACACACACAGCCTTCCCAGATCCTGCCTTCCTTCCCCCAGCTGCCAGGGTCCACTTGGGATGAGGCACTTTGTTCTCTACCCAGGCTGTCTGTAGTGATGTCAATTGCCAGCGTTTGTAAAGAGGGAGAGAAGAAAAAAATCAGTCTTTTTAGCACAACTCCGAATCCTTGCAGATCAGCTTCCTGTCTCCTGTTTGTCTCTTTCCCCACCTTAAAGAAAAAGGGAAAAAAAGAAAGAAGAAAGAAAGAAAGAAAACAAAAAAATGAAAAAGAAAAAAAAAAAGAAAGAGAAAGGGGAAAAGAAAACAAAACAAAACAACCTTGCACAGCCTGGTTGCTGCTGTCTCCCTTCCAGAGTGACATGGTGTTCGGGCTCCTCCTGTCCTTTCATTCACTTCCTCTCCTTCCAGCTGGTGGGTGGAACCTCTCCAGGGAGCAGGGTATGCAGTCCAGAAAGCTGCAGTATTTCCTCCAAGAAAAAAAAAAAAGCCTGCTTCAACCCCTGCTGCAAGCAAAGTCCTGATTCCCTCTGCTGGCTATCTCGAACAGCAAAGCAATTTTTGCAGCAAAGCTGCTGCCGCTGGAACTGAACCCAGGGAACTCAAATTCGGGCGGTGGATTATTTCTTATCCTTCCCTCCATCTACCCCACACAAGAGCTGCCTTTTTTTTCTTGCCAAGTGGCAAGGTAAGCCACACTGCTAAAGCAAACACAGAAGACCACGGGAGGGAAGAGAGGACGAAGGGAGGAAGGAAGAGAAAGACAAAAATAAAAGCAGACGGACGACCCGTGCTGGTTAAAATGGAACAAGTGTGTCCCAGATGCTTTCAGAACCTGTTAACATACGAAAGCCAGATGAATCCAAGACCCGGTCCAGAAACTAACCTTTTACTTCTCGGACGACACGGAGGATGCTAAGCATTGAAGAAATTTGAGAGTCTATGCCAGGACTACTATTAGCAAGCCCTGCATCGTCAGATCACAAGGACCCACTTGCCATAGCCGAAATGATCATTCTTACCCTTACATCCGTTTTGTAAGCATCAAAGGAGGTATCCCATTAGGTTTACAGGCGTCTTCATAAATAAAAGCTCTGGTTCTCTCACTGTCTATCTATGATGATTTTGATTCAGGGATGCTTTAATCACTTTCCCGATGTCATCACAAAAAAAAGCACAATTACCTGACAGAGTTTTTCCCCACCAATAATAAGTAATATTCTGACATGTCTGTCGGCTGTTACATTATAATACAAATGGTTTCAGCGAAAATATATTTCCTTTAAGGGTCCCTTTTCAAGGCAGTCAAGGCTAAAATTAGACATGCCAGCTGTGTTTTGCTGTGAGCGCTCACGCATGCCCAAAGCGTGGCCAGACCAACATTGAGCGCCTCTCCACTTCGTCAAACCAGCTCTGTTCTCCCCAGCCTAGAGCTGCCTTTTCAGATAAGAGGTTCCTGGTACAAATCCAGCTTCCTAGTGAGGAAGAACAGAGAATTCCAGCCCGGTGCACAATATGGTATCCAGCCACAAACAAGCCCTGCCGCCCGTGAGGTCACTGGCTTTCACTCAGGGGTCTGGTTATTAGAAGCTGTGTGAGTGCATGGATATTCCTTGGAAAAAGTTAAGGATGGTGGATAAATAGCTTTATGTTTGACAAGAATAACAACCAGAAAGAAGGAAGGAGAGAGGGTGGGAAGGTAGGAGTTAGAAGCCCTGATATCACTGTCATTAAGAGAATTAAATCAATTCCACCAACATTGAAATGTGTTCTTCTGGGCCTTATTCGTCCCATCCAGAAAGTGGAAATGCTGCCAACTTATGTGGCTGAAGGTGGTAAACGGAATCAGATACTAAATCAAAACTACATTGATTTAAAAATCATTCAGTGGCATCTCAATGCTCAGACAATAAAGTCTTGGCTTCTTGGAATAGTTTTCAAGACCCTTGAAAACCCAACTTTATTCTCCAGCCTCAGACAGTAAACTCTGGCCCTCGTAGTCTATATCTGAGTCACAGTGAACTGCTTTTAAAGTGGAATGTGCGGAGGATCCCTGGGTGGCTCAGCGGTTTGGCACCTGCCTTCAGCCCAGGGCCTGAATCTGGAGTTCCGGGATCGAGTCTCACGCCGGGCTCCCTGCATGGAGCCTGCTTCTCCCTCTGCCTGTGTCTCTCTGCCCCTCTCTCTCTGTCTCTATAAATAAAATCTTTAAAAAAATAATAAACTGGAATGTGCCCTCTCAGGGACTTCTGTCATCTGCTCTGCCCCAAATGGTCTTGCATCCCCATTCAGCCCATCCTTCAGCTCTCAACACGGATATCACCCCTCGGAATAGCTTTCCCTAAAGCCTCCTTTCCCTGCTGCACCTTATATTTGCCCTAAAAGGATGCTTATCCTGGGCAACTGTCTGTTAATTGCATGTTTGTTTCTTCTAGGATGCCGGAAAAGCATCAGGAAAAGCAGAAAAGTAGGAGTCCCCATCATTCTCATTCACGTTCCTATTTCCACAAACTGTCATGGAATCTGACACAAAATGGTGCTCTGCAAGTGTTTGAAGAGTAAGATACCTTAAACCCGATAAAAATTCTAACTCAATTCGTATCCTCTCTCAGTACATTTCAGTACACTTCTGGATGCAGGGGATAGAGTGGTAACACGGATCAGAACAATGTCCATCCCTCATAGAATATATATTCTAGTGAGGGAGATAAGCAAAGAAGTAAGCAAGTAAACAGGCATTATCAATCAGGTAATATGTAGTACTGTTCATAAATATAAAGCTAAGTAAACAGAAAGAGTCACAGGAATTCCACTTTAAATAAGATAGTCAGGAAATGCTCACCAAGAAAGAGCTCTGAGGTTAAAGGAAGAGTGGGAACCACACCCTGGGTGTTGTGTACTATGAGAGCACTTCTTGTGAGAGCCAAGGCCTTCGTTCCAATCCTGCCTTTGCCAGATCACTCTGCCTCCTTTCTCATCCATCCAGTGTCACTACACACTTCATACGGTTATCATGAAAATTCACCACAACAAACATGCAAAGCATTTATAACCCCTTGGAACATACTGGATCTGCCCAATAAATGTCAGCTTGTCTCTGGGGGAAGATCATCCCAGGCAGAAAGAACAGGAAGAACAGAAGGCCTGGCAGCAAGAACACTTCTTTTGAAATGTGTGAGAAATGGCATAGGGACTGAAATGGAGCAAGTAAGAAGTAAAGACTATCAAACAAGACTAGAGAGGTTCCCTAGACCAGATCATATAAGCCTTGATGAGGAAAGCTAAATTGCTGACAGGTAATAGTATAGCCTGGACTCTACCCAAATATTTTGATTATAGATCTAGCCATCTTCAACTATGGAATGCTGTTCTCCTAAATGACTTATTAAGGCTCCTCCAAATACTAAGACTTTTAAGGTCAGGATCCTCAATTTTGCCATGATGAGCAAAGGCTATCAATATTCTTTTACTAATAACTGGCCTAGCTACTCCTTGGAAGGAAAAGATTAGTGTCTTATTTACAAATGAAAGACCAAATAAATAACTCCTTCACCCACGCTATAGCTCACTTATATGTAAAGTTCCCAGCATGTGTTGATGCTTTCTGCAATTTCTACACAAATTGCCACTTTACAAAATGGTATTGGATTATTGCTATATTCTTGGCATCAACTGTCATTAGTCTAAGCACATTCATCGAACACTTAAAGCTTTTCTTAAATAATGCAAAGACAGTTTACCACTTGTGAGAATCGCAGAACCTGTGTTTTATTTATTTATTTATTTATTTATTTATTTATTATTTATTTGTTTGTTTGTTTATTATTTATTTTCCTTCAGAGATACCAGTAGCCATCACAACTGAGGAGGCAAGATACTCGTGTCGGAAATGGTTTTTATATCATGTCTACTCTGTTGGAGCCATAGTGCTTTCCATTTAAATGATCAAGTTAAGGTAGGAGGTAACTAATTTAAAACACTCTCTAAATCAGAAGCCAGCTGTGTCCCATTTGCCAAGTAACAAACAAATTTTGTACAAATCCAAGAGCAGCAAACTCATCAAAGGGCATGGACTCTTACAGATTCACGGGATTCATGGCACAGACTGGAGAGGCACTGATTTAAGACAAGTTCTTGGTTTCTAGGATAGAGACAACATCTCAGACATACCATCCATAAATAGAGAAGTGACGGTACCGAAACGAGGTTCAGTTGGGTAGAGACAGAGATTCTCTTCTGGTTTGCTCTTGATCTATCCAGTCAAAGAATAACTGGGTCCTCTCTTTGGCTGATTTATTTTTTAAATGACAAAGACTTAGTCAAAAGCAAAAGGAAAGAACAATAGAGAGAGAGGCATCATCATCATCATCATCATCACCATCATCATCACCATCATCATCATATGCTATCTTTGAAAGCAAGTATACTATTCTTACATTCATGATCATGAATAAATTAAAACAAACAAAACTGCCACTCGGTATTTGTTGCCCTCTTTATTCAAATTTGTGAAATCTCTTCAACACAGCAGTTGCCAAACAGATATTAAAGGTAAATGTTGTTGTTGTTGTTGTTGTTGTTGTTGTTGTTTTTAGAAGACAAGATGGTAGATCACAAACTCCAACAGTAAAGTAGTAGTCTTTTGTCCTACTGGACATACCCATGGTTTAGGAACATACCCGAGACAAACTAGGAGAAAGAGACCACTAGTGATTCAAGCATTTGTGGTCCAAATTTAAACTATAATTAAATGTAAAATTTTAATGTAGATAAAAACAATGAAAATTGGCCTTGCTTCTGAGCAAAATTATAATGGACTATATTTTAAGACAGTCAACCAAATGGAGAAGAATAATTTAAAACAATGAACATTATTAACTTCAACGAAGTTTTACTGAGCATCTTGTATGTGCCTAAATAACCAAGAATAGCAATATAAAAACCATCACCCTTGTCCTCAAGTAGACTTAACATCTCCATATCTATTAAACATCAGTCATTCATAAATGACCTAAATGCCTTTCCTCTTATCTAAATACTAAATTTTAATAATTGTTATTAAATAACTTTAAGTTGACCCAATTTTTTAAATACATATTTTATTATAAATTTAAACAATGATATACTTGAAAACTTATGTTTATTTTGTTTTATTATCTTTTTAAAAATACTTATTTATTCTCTTGTTTTTTATATACTTAATACTGTGGTAGTCACATATGTTTCTCCTTTACCACTAGGATTACCAAGAGTCACATTTCTCCTCTTCATTGAAATTAGGCATGACAATGTGACTTGCTATGGCCAATAAAAATATGAAGCAAAAGTGATGCATGTAGAATCTTTTAACTGTTGCTGTTTGATTCACTGGTCCACTCTTCCCTGATGGAAGCATGTGCTTAGATGGAGGAAGCATATTGGAAGGCTTAGAATAGCTGCTTCAAATAGTCACCTGAACCAGCCACTGACTTGTCACGAGCAAGAAATAAACTTTTGTTGTAATTATGCTAATGAGATTTAGTGACTTACCACAGCATCACTTAGCCTACCCTGACTAATATGATATTACTTGTAGTGTGATTTTATGCTTATTGATTTCTTTCTTTGAGAGTCTCTCCCACTAATATCCAAGCTAAAAGGGCAAGGAATTTATCTATCGTCTTCACTGTTAAATCTCCAGCACCCAGAACAATCCTTGGGATTTAATAGACATTTAATAAATATTTGTTAGATAAATGAGTAAAATATTAATTTAAAATCATCTAATTTATCTATCAGTGGTTAAAATGCAATACTTCATGAAATAGAAGGGAAATGAGGCTTATACTTAAAATGGAAAAAATGTTTAAGTCTTCTAGGAGGAAAATTGCTACGAGTGGAACTACTAAATGTTCAGAGACAGGGAAGGTTTTTTTGTACTGATCATATAGATGGCCTTTCATATACTAGATGCTGTACTAGAATTTCAGAAATGTTTCCCCAGTTAGAACTTAACAAGTTACTGGAAAATGGGTATGATTCTCCCTACTTTTTAGTTGAGCAAATTAAGAAGGAAAGGGTTTAGCTATCCAAACCAAATTAATACAGTTGTAACGTGGTAGGGGAATATTCCTAAGTCACATCTGCATAAAGCCCAAACCCAGATTTTTTTCTCAGCATCACTTGATGGAGATCTTAAATGTTTTATTCCAAAACTAGATTAAGATAATCTTTGTGTTTACAACAGAAAACTCACAGTATACATAAAAGTCCTAAATAAGTCAGTGTGTTTTCATAGAAACAGATGGTACTGAACAGAGAAAAAACTGGAAAGAAAGAACATGGCCTTCTATCAAATAGTATAAACTCTATTTGGACCACAGATGTGATGGTTAATTGTATGTGTCAACTTGGCTAGGCTATAGTGCCCAGTCATTTGGTCAAATACCAGTCTAGATGTTGCTGTGAGGTATTTTTCGATGTGGTTTACATTTACATGAGTAGACTCTGAGTAAAGCACCTTATTCTTCACAATGGGACTGAACTTCATCCAAAAACGTAAAGGCTTTAAGAATGAAGACTGAGATCCTTTTAGAAGGAAGAAATTCTGTCTCCAGACTGCCTTTGGCTTCTAGATTCGACGTCAGCTCTTCCTGAGTCTTCAGCCTGACAACCTGACCTGAAGTTTGGGGATCCACTCCCACCCCCCAGAATCACATGAGCCAATTCCTTTAAGATTCTCTTTGCATACAAACACATCTTACAGGTTATGTTTTTCTGGAAAACCCAGACAAATACACTAGGTTAATAAAATGAAATAAATGACAGCAATGAAGGTCAGTGATATAGGCACTCTTACACATTCCTAGTAAATATCTATAATGGTTCTAATAGAGCTTAACAAAATGTATAGCCTTAAAACTTTTCATCCTTGTCAGTCCCAGTAATTTCGGTTCTAGGAATCCAAACAGATCATCACTAGACATTTAGGAATAGGTAATTGGAGAACTCTGAGTATCCAACTCTAGTTTGGTTAAGTAAATCACAGTACAGAGTATGATTCAACCATTAAAATGATACTTAAGAAATACTTTAACATATGGGAAATGCTTAAGTCAAATAGTTAATGAAAAAATCAGAATACAGGGACACCTGAGTGGCTCAGCAGTTGAGCGCCTGTCTTTGACTCAGGGGGTGATCCTGTGGTCCTGGGATCAAGTCCCACATAGGGCTTCCTGCATGGAGCCTGCTTCTCCCTCTGCCTATGTCTCTCTCTCTATCTCTCATGAATAAATACATAAAATATTTTTTAAAAAAGAAAAAATCAGAATACAACCTTGTATATACAGTAGGTTTCCAACTATGAACTAAAAACACATAGACAAGACAATAGAACAACTACATCGAAGTAACAATAGTGGAAATGTTTCCTCTATGATAGTGTTATTGGTGATTTTACTTTTTTTCCTTATCCTTCCAGAAATCCCAGCATTTTTCAAATTTGTCTTAAAATGAGCATATATTTCATTATTTAAAATAAATATTATTTTTAAAGAATTCTCTTAGGTAAGTATATTCTTAAGATTTTTGTTGTTGGGGGATCCCTGGGTGGCGTAGCGGTTTGGCGCCTGCCTTTGGCCCAGGGCGCGATCCTGGAGACCCGGGATCGAATCCCACGTCGGGCTCCCGGTGCATGGAGCCTGTGTCTCTGCCTCTCTCTCTCTCTCTCTGTGAATATCGTAAATAAATAAATAAAAAATTAAAAAAAAAAAGATTTTTGTTGTTGTTGTTGTTGTTGTTAGCTGACAGGACATTTTAAAACACCCAGATATGACATTAAAATAAATTGTGTGTGCACTTGAAATAGCCATTTCCTTCTTACCTGAATCAAACATCACTTTAAGAAAAGTTTACCTTTCTTTAAAGACTGGGAGCATAAATTCTATAATTTAACAATGACAAAACTCTGATTTAAGGCCTATAACCAAATATCCTCATTTAAAGAAAGAAAAACAGCTACCAACGGCAAAGGACATATCTTTGCAGACACTACAGTAAACCTACATAAGTATCTAAAACATTAATTTTTTTTTTAAAGATTTTATTTATTTATTCATGACAGTCACAGAGAGAGAGAGAGAGAGAGAGGCAGAGACATAGGCAGAGGGAGAAGCAGGCTCCATGCAGGGAACCCGACGTGGGATTCGATCCCGGGTCTCCAGGATCGCGCCCTGGGCCAAAGGCAGGCGCCAAACCGCTGCGCCACCCAGGGATCCCTAAAACATTAATTTTTTTAATATCCACTAATTCTGCCTTTGCATTTCTTTCTCTTTTTTTTTTTTTGCATTTCTTTCTCATAAGTTTATTTGTAAACATCAGTTTGCTTACAATATGCTGTAGAAACAGGGAATTTCTTTCTTTCTTTCTTTCTTTCTTTCTTTCTTTCTTTCTTTCTTTCTTTCTTTCTTTTTGGGGGGGTGGCTATCACTGTCTCCTTGTATATTTCCGTGCAAAGAATTCCACTATTTGCAGACCACTGAGCCAACTTTGTCTTCATGTAGCTGGCAGATTCTTGTGGCCTTCTTACAAACACACCTTCCGCCATGACTTTTGCCAGCAGTGAACCAGAGCTTTAGAAAACACCAACTAACAGCCTCAAAGTCAGGACAGATGAGTAGCTGCTTTGTCACATGAGAAACACATTTTCCTAAAAGGAATATCATTACTTTGTATTCACTATTCAGCTTCCAGCTGCCAAAAGCTAAGCAAGGTAGGTCAATATGACCACATTTGATTGGCTGGGCTGAGCCTTCTCTCTAGAAACATCTGCAGAAGTCCAGGCTAAAAGTTCACTACTAATTAGAATCACTATGCTGTACACCTAAAACTAACATAATATTGTATGTCAACTATATTTCAATTAAAAAATTTTAAAAAAGAAATTAAAAAAGAAGAATTACTGGATAAAATACAAGATATCCAGTTAAACTTGAATTTCAGACAAACGATGAATACATTTTTTAAAAAGATTTTTATTTATTTATTTATTTATTTATTTATTTATTCATGAGAGACACAGACAGAGAGAGAGAGGCAGAGACACAGGCAGAGGGAGAAGCAGGCTCCATGCAGGGAGCCCGATGTGAGACTTGATCCCGGGTCTCCAGGATCACACCCTGGGCCGAAGGCAGGTGCCAAACCGCTGAGCCACCCAGGGATCCCGATTAATACATTTTTAATACAAATTATGTCCCGCCCAAATATTGCACATGGCACTTCTCATGAAATATCTGGGCCATACTTTTAAAAAGCACTCAATGCTTATCTGAGACTTAAATGTACCTGGGTGTTACATACTTTTTATTTCCTAAAGCTAACAAACTTAATCCTAATTGATGCACTTAGAAGGTCTACAGGTCTTTTAGAGGATATAAGAATTGGTAGAAAGTTCAAACTTAATGACAACGGAAATGCTTAATATATTCAATCCTCTTTACACTCAAACCACGTAAACCAAAAATGTCCCCATTTTAAGTCTCTTAAGAAGAATCCATACACTGATCTCTGGGTTTTTTGGTTTTTTTTTTTATGATTGTAAACTTGTTTTTTTTTTTCCTTTTACACGAGGAAACATTTAAATTTTTTCTTAAGTTGTTATTCAACGCAATAAAGTACCTATCAAAAATGACAGATGCCTAGATCCTATCCCTGATATCAGAAAGTTGCAACCTAGAGAACCAGACAAAAGCACAAAATAATAGAGAAAAAGAGACCAAGGCAGTTCTCCTGTGTCCATGATCAGTGTGTACTGCGATCAAGAATAAGTGTCTAGCAACTATATAGTAATTTGTCAGCAGAAGTTTATGTCTCTTGTCTCCAAGAAATAAAAGTTTGGACTTGTATTTTGAAAGTCTACACTTCATTTTTTTCTAGTAATTTCTATCGCACATTACAGAGATATCAGCTGAGGTCAATTAGAAATAAACAAAAACCTGTCTTTCATGACAGTTTGAAAAGTGCTGATCTAGAAAATATTCAATTGTCTTATTTCCTTTCATTTCCACTTGCACATTTCTAGTGGTGGAGAAGTTGCATCGATGTGTTTTCTGATTGAGATACAAGGAATAATGAAACTCATATGAACTACAAAGGAAAAATGCAATTCTCTCAGATTTACTTTTCTTGTCTTCCTAACTCACTTTTTAAAAATCTATTCCTTACCCTCTAACCTATGTCACCTTCCTGACCCCAAGGACAATATTTAAGAGTACCAAACCCAAAGCCAGGAGATGTGAGACTTGTTGCTTGGGACCCTGGATAGAATGATTCCCCAGCCAAAGCCTCTTGTGTAAAATGTAGGTTGTAATGAGGTCATCTAAGGTCGTTTCCTAACTCCAATAGTCCACGATGCCGGGATGTGCTTGTTAAACTCCGATGACACCGCATCATTTTAGCTCCAGGGATACACTGGCTGGCCCCTGGGGTGGATGGCGAGCTTCAGGCCAATAGCACAAGCTTGACATGCTTCAGCCAGGGGCTTTATGTGACGCCCAGCCATTCCCAACAGCTGTAGGCTGGGAGGCCCCAAGTCCAAAAATAGCCACACAAATTATGATTTCCCTTCTAGAGATGACATCTCTGTGAATGGCACTAAATCAAGACCAAGCAGTTAGCCTGACACTCTAGCCAATGCCTCGAAAACAGCTCAATCCCTGGAAGTCTAGGTGTACCATCCATCCCACCCAGGGCTTTCAGTATTTGAATGTTGATGCTCATTCTGCAGTCAGGAAACATAATTATTCGTTTTTCTTTAAGGAAGTTTATGACCGAAGGTAATGGGGGGAACATAAATGTACTGACTGTTTACTGACACTCATAAATGCTATGAACACAGACATATAATTGTCTCCTGAAGATCTGCTCTTGTAGTGTAGAATCTTCATTTTTAGCAATTTAACTACTGAAAGTTTACCCACCTTGAGGAGAATTATTTAGTGGAAAATAAAACTTAGCACCTATTTCATTCCGTGCTCCAACAACTTTCATCCTTTCAGAAAACTGGCTTTCCCATAAAATTTGCAGAAGGTAGCTTGTTATATAGGGCTAGTAAAACTAAGAGGTAATTAGTACAAACCAAACCTCTAAATAATAATGTCAAGTTTTAACATTTGCAGAGTTCTGGATCAACATTAACTAATAACTCCTCTCTCTGTTTTCCTCTGTGAGAAAAAAACTTTGTTATTCACAAATTATCAAGATAGAAAACAAAACAAAGAAATTGGTTCTGGCTAATTAGAAAAAAAAAGAAGAAAGAGGAAGAAGAAGAAGAAGAAGAAGAAGAAGAAGAAGAAGAAGAAGAAGAAGAAAAGAAGAAGAAGAAGAAGGAGGAGGAGGAGGAGAAGTAGAAGAAAGAAGAAGAAGAAGAAGAAGAAGAAGAAGAAGAAGAAGAAGAAGAAGAAGAAGAAGAAGAAGGAGGAGGAGAAGGAGAAGAAGAAGAAAGAAGAAGAAGAAGAAGAAGAAGAAGAAGAAGAAGAAGAAGAAGAAGAAGAAGGAGGAGGAGAAGGAGAAGAAGAAGAAAGAAGAAGAAAGAAGAAGAAGAAGAAGAAGGAGGAGGAGAAGGAGAAGAAGAAGAAAGAAGAAGAAGAAGAAGAAGAAGAAGAAGAAGAAGAAGAAGAAGAAGAAGAAGGAGGAGGAGGAGGAGGAGAAGGAGAAGAAGAAGAAAGAAGAAGAAGAAGAAGAAGAAGAAGAAGAAGAAGAAGAAAGAAGGAGGAGGAGGAGGAGGAGGAGGAGGAGGGGGAGGGGGGAGGGGAGGAGGAGGAGGAGAAGGAGGAGAAGAAGAAGAAGAAGAAGAAGAAGAAGAAGAAGAAGAGAAAGAAGAAGAAAGAAAGAAGAAGAAGAAAGAAAGAAAGAAAGAAAGAAAGAAAGAAAGAAAGAAAGAAAGAAAGAAAGAAAGAAAGAAAGAAAGAAAGAAAGAAAGAAAAGGTAAGCAGCTCAGGTCAGAATTCAGCAAGTGCAAGCAAATGTTTACACCTGTTCAGAGTTAAGAACAATGGTCACTTATGACTAGGATGGACCATTAGGTCACACTGAGCTCATTTTTAGGAGACCGTCCAGGAAGGCTTGGCATTGCAGAATGGGAGAAACCAGTGTGAAATCCCTAGACTTTTGGATTACTGCTCTCCTACCTTAACTGCTGCAATGACAGGTACATGTGTGTGTGCAGGGGAGGAGGGACAGAGACGCTGCAAGTAACTCAGTGTGTACATGGCCTGCCTGTAGCTCTCCCCCAACCCCCCAATGGGCAGCTTTGCTAAATTTGTCAGTTAACCTTGCCTTACCCCTTCCAGGAGTGGCCGTACTGTCAGGGTCCCCAGGATGTCACCTCTTGGCTAGCAAAGAGAGTTAAAAGTGAACCACTCCAACAAAGGAAAAAAATAACAATGCTGAATAAGACCCCTTACCAGCTCATCTCTTTTCCTTCCTCTCCAAATTCAGTAGGAAAGAGAATTGAGAGCTTGTCAGGATTAGCTGCATGGCATTAAACAGTCCCTCCCAGGGAAGGCACAGAGAAGAGACTCCCTGGTACCTTGCTTTGGGGAGTGGCCCATAGGAACCCAGTGTCAGCAAGTCTCCAAAAAAGCAGCATCTGGAAAAGGAGACATCTCGCCCAGAGATGCCTCTTTCTTCCTCCCCTCCCAGACCTTAGGCTGAAAACATTGAGTTCTCTTGGTCTATAAAGGAGGACATATTATTAAAAGGGCCATAGGGAAGCCCGTCTATTTCTCAATGTCCTAGAATGCCATCCAACCATCTGGGGTCAGATGCCCATTCTTCATCTCTCTCTGACTAGGGGGTGGGAGGCTCATGCCAATGCTTGAGTTCATTCTGATTTTAAGATTAAGACAGAGTTTTCTCTCCCCTCCTGAGAGAAAGGTACACAGGTGTCCAGAGAGAGGGAAACAGTCAGGGACCACTGTGCTAATGTGGACCTGTGGATCTGGTGGTTTTGACAATGGGAAACCAAAGGTGGTTCTGAAATGGGATCTGGTGTCCAGATCCAGCTTACTTATTTTTGCTGAAAACTTTAAAAATTAGTTTCCTGGTAAAGAAACAATGTTGTGTCAAGGTCCCTGGAAAAATTAAACAGTGTTATTCTGTAAGGTCTTAATGGGAGGATCTATCCATTTTGACCAGGGATAAATGTATTCGATTCAATATGTTTGGTTTGGGAAATCTCTTTTTGTCAAACCCAGGATAACCAATTGTCCATTATACCATGTCCTTGCTAAGAGAAGCTGATGTAGAAATATTTAACCACCCCATCCATAAACATTTCTTTCCTCCCAGAGCAGAAAAAGGCTGATCTTCTCAAGGCCTAATGTTATTTATTTTCCAGTGAAGGGATATGATTTTTATGCCAGGTACAGTTTTCCTTTAGCATTTTTAAGTGCCTGCTTTTTAAGTGACTCCTAGAACTGAGATCCTGACCACTTGCCCTTGTTAAATATCTGGTGATCCTTTTACCCAACAGATGGGAAGGGCCTCCTGATATGCCCCTGGCCTAATTTCAATTTGGGTAATTGCATTCTGTCGACTTGAAATTTCCCCACCAGTTTAACCTGCCTGGGATATGGTGCCTCCTTCTCGGTCCTGAACTGCCTGGCGTGCCGATGGAGGCTGGGGAACACCTGGTGCATTCCACCCCAGAAGTGGATACATTTTAGTGGCAGGTGCAAAGGTTTTCTTCAGCTGAATACAAATTCTAACATAGGAATGAGCCTCTTGGATGCTTTTTATTTTTATTTTTCTCAATGAACATAACTTTCGCAGAACCAAAAATATAAAAGCATCCAAAGCATCAATATGAATGGAAAAGAAAATACATGCTCACTAAAACCAATCTATTGTGTGATCATTTTGCATTCCGTGAATCTTACAATGCTTCTAGATTTGAATGTTGACAATAAGGATAAATAATTCACATAAAGCAATCATTCCTTTTCTCAAAGAATTTTACACACAAATACATGTACACACGGGGGCACATGGGTATGTGCACACATCCTTCCATGCACGTATAGGGGTGTGTGTGTTTGGGTATACCAACTCTTACCTCCCTCTGGAGGGTCCTTTTTAGTTGGGAATAAAAACAGCTTTCCCCACAAAAATACCATGTTAGGCATTCTATGCATATCTTATTTGAGTAGGTAATACATTTAACTGTAAAGAGCTTATCTCCTGTAACAAACTGGAATCTTAGAAGGTATCCTATCCGTTTCTGTTTCCCTGGCACCTAGAACATAGTAGGTACTTAACTAATGGATTAAAATATAGACTACGTAGACAAACCTATTTAATCTTTAGCTCTAAGACCCAAAATGCAATTTAAGGACTGCAGGTCAAGGTATAGTTTTTTAAGGTACACCTTAAAACTCCGGGAACATTGGTGGCCCCAAAGTCACATCCCTTGGCTACCTGAGCTCTAGGAACAGTTACGTGCAAGCATAGGCTCACCTTGCAAACGACCAATACCATCTCTCAGAGGTGACTGCCAGAGATGCTGGTCTGCAGATTCAAGGCGAGTGCACCAAACCAACAGTAAACCAGTGGAAGATAGGGGCTAGTAGAGAAATGCTCCTGCCTTCCAGACTTCAGGCAGACAATCCTGGAAGTCCTTCCATACCTTCTCTGCATATCTCCATAAAACTGAATCCCACTGACCAACCTCAGTTTTTTTTTTCTTTTTCTGTAATCTTTTTCTCTGTGACCTTGATAACACACCATTGTATTGGACATTTCTCCTTCCCATCTTCCCACTCCCTTGCTCCTGCTTCAGGGAATCACCTCTCAAATGGACTATCTGCCCCCTTGCCTCAGGCTCCGAATTTGGGGGAACCCAGACTCTAATGACTTAGGACATCACCATGCTGACAGTCACACCAGCAGACTATCCACATATGAACACATAGAGTACCTATTCCCCCACCATTCATTTTCTTTCCCTATCATAGGACAGATAAGCCATACACCAAGACCACTCTGATATATATATAGGCTGACAGATTATATGCTATATTTATGCCAGGAAAAAGGAGGAGAACTAAGATTGTGCCTTGATGTATTCTAACCATATTAGTTTAGCTCTAAATATCTTACCTTACCAATGGCTCAAGAGGCATTCCCAGAGTCTCATAATTAGTAGGACAGTCCAGATTCTGCCTCATTTTAGCCTCTGCAGGTCATCATAAATTAGCTTAGAGGCCCCAAGCCTCTGTATGACTCAAGCTGACTTGAATCCTAATTTGTACTATGCAGCAACCTTAGCAATGCCACTTGCATGCTTAAGTCTTTTGCTCTCTTGGCCCTTGGAAAAAACATATTTGCAGTAGCACCTGTCTCTGCCATCCCTGTTTAGTGTAGATCATCAATGGGTAGTGTCCTAACCTAAGAATACAGCCTGATGAAGACTTGGGTCCACCATGTAATGACTATGCACGTCATGAAGCCAAGGGCGGGCTGCCACAGAAGAGGGCCAAGCCATCTTTGAGTTGACTGCCTCATACTCACTGGAGGGCTACCCTGTTGGCCACACTAGATAGAGAAATGCAGGGAATTCTCAGCAGTTTTGAAGACACCGGTGTTTAGACCTCTGGCTTCTTTAAGGGCAAATTGAGGTCAGTGCCTAATATAGTAGCCAGAGTGGGCCTAAGGTGAGCTGAGGGACCAGTCTTTCAGTTCATGGAAAGGACTGTAGTACCTTAAAAGTAGTATTAGAGAAGACCCATGAGGGATATGGATCATCCTTTGATTCTCATAAAATTGATGATTTTTTATAAGACTGTAAAAGCTCTACTTTCTCACTATAAAATGCAAAATTGCATTAAAACAATTGTATAAAAATTACATTAAACATACATCTCTTGGGATCCCTGGGTGGCGCAGCAGTTTAGCGCCTGCCTTTGGCCCAGGGCGCGATCCTGGAGACCCGGGATCGAATCCCACATCGGGCTCCCAGTTCATGGAGCCTGCTTCTCCCTCTGTCTGTGTCTCTGCCTCTCTCTCTGTGTGTGTGTGACTATCATAAATAAATAAAAATGAAAAAAATTAAAAATAAATAAATAAAAGCTGCACTTAAAAAAATACATCTCTGATCCTATCTGATCCTATCACACAGAGGTAACAGCTATTAATATTTGCTCTATTTGTTTCTAGTTTTTCCTATGAATAATGAATATATATTTCTCTCTTTCTCTGTGTTGTCCCTCTGTCCATATATGTGAGATCTAGAAAAAAATATTGTATTTCTGTGCACTTCCTTCTTCTGACAACATACCATGAACATTTTCTTTGAACACAGCACTTAATGGGGGCATAATATATAATCATAATATTTTGTAATTCTCTGTTAGGGATGTATAAGGTTTTTTAATGTTTGTTATGTATAACCTTATATTTATATATATTTCATATATACATGTTTTGAAATCCGCCCCCCCCCCTCAGTGTGGATTCTGGGATTCCTTTCTGCAACAAGGGCCAGATATCCATCAGTGGGCAGTGTCTGGGTCATCCACATGACCATGACAAGCCACCTTCTGTGTGTTGATATCTAGCCTCATGGTCACAAGATGACCACAGCAGTGTTGGCCACGTTATAATCGCCCACCTCAAGTGGTTTCTTCTTCCTCTGGTATCTTTTAAAAATGTAAGAAATCTTACTAAAGGCTCCTGCCCCCAACAGTCTGCTCCTCACAGTTCATTGGACAAAACGGGTCACGTGCAATTTCCCAACTCATTCACTGATGCAGATGGAAGGGTAATGATTGGTTTAGACTACGTAAGACACACCTCCCTCTGAGCCTAGGCAAAAGATCATTGGCTCCAAGCAAACAGCGGCATATGGCTGGAGAATGGAACATGTGCTGTGGACAAGAAGTGGAGTCCTCCTGAAAAGAAAGGGGGACTTAAAGAGGAACTATATTCAGGGAGGCAAGAAGCAATTGTCTCCAATATAAATTAAACTTGTTTCGTTATCTTCTCACCTACATTATCACGCTCTCTTCCCCGATAACATTGTCCTTCCTTAATTTACCAGCTAGACACTCCTTTTTAATCAAATGTGTGCTGGTTATCCATGAATCTCTAAAAAGTTAACTGAAAAATTAACATCATAATGATAATGAGTTTAAGGTCTTGCTCTCCTTGGGGGCATTTCTGTTCTAAAAGGCAGTTCTGAAAGATATAATCATCTTCACGATCTATAAGACCAAAGTAGTAATGGTAGTATGGCAGGCAAGAAAGGATTCAAGACCCACTGTGACCCTCCTACCTTGCTCACCTTCCTCACTCTGTTACACTCACACTGGCCTCCCTGCTGTCTCTCCAGGAAGCCAGGATACTTACACTTGGGAGCCTTTGCACTTGACTTCCCGCTGCCTGAAACAAGCTTTCTCTAGATAGCCTCAGGGCTTAATTCCTTGCTTCTTATAGTTTTCTTACCCATATGCCACCTTATTAAAGAGGCTTTCCTTGATCCTCTTACATAACATAGTACCTTCACTTCACTCTGTAGCCTATTACCCTACTTTCCACATATTTGGCACTTATAACCACCTGACATGGTATGTAGGTGTTTACTATCTTTCTCCTAAATAGAGAGTAAATCCTATGAGACTAGAGTTTATGTTTTTTTAGATTGATTTCTTTTTTTTAATTTATTTATGATAGTCACACAAGAGAGAGAGAGAGAGAGAGAGAGAGAGAGAGATGCAGAGACACAGGCAGAGGGAGAAGCAGGCTCCATGCAGAGAGCCCGACGTGGGACTCGATCCCGGGTCTCCGGGATCGCGCCCTGGGCCAAAGGCAGGCGCTAAACCGCTGCGCCACCCAGGGATCCCCGAGTTTATGTATATTCATTGTTCGTTCCTCTGAGCCTAGACACAGTGCCTAAAAAGCAGGCATTCCATTGCTAAACATTGATTGAGCTGCATCAGAATAGAAGCCTGATGGCAAGTGATGCAGAGCATTTTCTCATGTGCATGTTGGCCATGTCTATGTCTTCCTCTGTGAGATTTCTGTTCATGTCTTTTGCCCATTTCATGATTGGATTGTTTCTTTCTTTGGTGTTGAGTTTAATAAGTTCTTTATAGATCTTGGAAACTAGCCCTTTATCTGATATGTCATTTGCAAATATCTTCTCCCATTCTGTAGGTTGTCTCTGAGTTTTGTTGACTGTATCCTTTGCTGTGCAAAAGCTTCTTATCTTGAGAGACCACCTCACACCAGTGAGATTGGGGAAAATTAACAAGGCAGGAAACAACAAATGTTGGAGAGGATGTGGAGAAAAGGGAACCCTCTTACACTGTTGGTGGGAATGTGAACTGGTGCAGCCACTCTGGAAACCTGTGTGGAGGTTCCTCAAACAGTTAAAAATATACCTGCCCTACGACCCAGCAATTGCACTGTTGGGGATTTACCCCAAAGATACAAATGCAATGAAACGCCGGGACACCTGCACCCCGATGTTTCTAGCAGCAATGGCCACGATAGCCAAACTGTGGAAGGAGCCTCGGTGTCCAACGAAAGATGAATGGATAAAGAAGATGTGGTCTATGTATACAATGGAATATTCCTCAGCTATTAGAGATGACAAATACCCACCATTTGCTTCAACGTGGATGGAACTGGAGGGTATTATGCTGAGTGAAGTAAGTCAATCAGAGAAGGACAAACATTATATGTTCTCATTCATTTGGGGAATATAAATAATAGTGAAAGGGAATATAAGGGAAGGGAGAAGAAATGTGTGGGAAATATCAGAAAGGGAGACAGAACGTAAAGACTGCTAACTCTGGGAAACGAACTAGGGGTGGTAGAAGGGGAGGAGGGCGGGGGGTGGGAGTGAATGGGTGACGGGCACTGGGGGTTATTCTGTATGTTAGTAAATTGAACACCAATAAAAAATAAATTAAAAAAAAAAGAATAGAAGCCAATGGGACCTAATCCTGTGTAGTCATCTTTCTGTCATAACTCTGATGCCCACAGTAAGTCTAAGGAGGTCATATTTTCTTTTTCACCTATTTCCCTGTAGGCAAGACCTTCATTTTCCAGGATGCACTGTGTAGCTGTGTATGTCTTGAAATCTGAACAGTATCTATCTCTCTACTATGAAATAAAAGGCAAGTCCCAACTTAAGACACATCCTATAACTTGTAATACTATCTAATTAATAAAATGTGTTTCAATTCTGATTAAAATTTATCTTGAGTGCCAGAAATACTCATAAAAGCATATCTAAAAGCTACAAGGAAATAAGGTAATGTAATTATTCAACAATAACTTAAGAAGTACATTACCATGTGACTTGGAGCTCCCATCTAATGCTCTGGTTGAGACAGATACACACACACACACACACACACACACAGAGAGTTTTATTTTTTATTTATTTTTAATTTTTTAAAAATTTATTTATGATAGTCACACAGAGAGAGAGAGAGAGAGAGGCAGAGACATAGGCAGAGGGAGAAGCAGGCTCCATGCACCGGGAGCCCAACGTGGGATTTGATCCCAGGTCTCCAGGATTGCGCCCTGGGCCAAAGGCAGGCGCCAAACCACTGCGCCACCCAGGGATCCCAAGACTAAAGTATTTAACCAATTCGTGTCCAATTATCATCAGTTATATTTCATCCCGTTTCAAGACCCACAGGCCTCCTGATGGCAGCCAGCACAGAAAAACAGAGCTTCGAAAAGTAAAGAACATCTATTGTAAGGCTCCAAACTTCAGTCTCTAGAGTCTTGATCACCCTCCATATAAAATAAAATATGTAAGGCAAATACACAAAAACAAAAGCACACCCAAACAAACTCTACGGGACGTCAGTTAGTCGTACTATACCTTCCCACACCTTCTTTCATTCTATACTCTGTGATTGAAAGTCTGAGTTGCCCCCACCCTGGTGCATCCTATCCAGTGAGAAAAACCCTTTCAGAGCCACAAAGAACAGCTCACCAGAAAAGCCTCTGAAATCGTTGTTGTTCCTGATAATCACTGTCACAATCTCCTTTCTAACAACCCTGTCCATCTGCAAAGCACTTTACTACGGATATCAGGAACATCTTTATGTTGCCAAATAACAACAAAGGAACACGAGCGAAACTATTATCTCTGCTAGAAGAGAAAAACCACAATCCCAGGGCTTGCTTTCTTCTCATATTCTCCTCTGCCTCATTAACTCCATTGCTATGTTACTAATTTCAAGGAAGCAGGAAGAGGTGATGGGAAAGGGGAGGTAAATAATAATCCACATGCCTGTTTCCCATCCCAAGTGCAGGATACACACTGCTTGCCAGACTGTGGGTCGAGCCATACCTTGGTTTAGAGACAGTGAGGATAGTAGTAAGTGTACTGGGGGTACATTTGTGGCTGATCCAGGCGTTTACCCATGTAGCTGGAATCTTTATCTCCGAGGCAGGGAACTCGATGACACGGTATGGTGCCCCAGGCCGAGCGTCCTCTTAAACCACTATTCCTGATGGTCCCGATGACTGATGAGGCTTCAGAGATCCTTCGTCTTCCACCACTCACTAGTTCCAACACGGCAGGAATTTAAAAAAGAAACACACCAAAAAAATAGAAAGAAAGAAAGAAAGAAAGAAAGAAAGAAAGAAAGAAAGAAAGAAAAAAGGAAAGGTATTGGTAGAACAACACACGCACACACACACGCGCGCACACACACACACACACACACAGCCTTCCCAGATCCTGCCTTCCTTCCCCCAGCTGCCAGGGTCCACTTGGGATGAGGCACTTTGTTCTCTACCCAGGCTGTCTGTAGTGATGTCAATTGCCAGCGTTTGTAAAGAGGGAGAGAAGAAAAAAATCAAAGTCTTTTTAGCACAACTCCGAATCCTTGCAGATCAGCTTCCTGTCTCCTGTTTGTCTCTTTCCCCACCTTAAAGAAAAAGGGAAAAAAAGAAAGAAGAAAGAAAGAAAGAAAACAAAAAAATGAAAAAGAAAAAAAAAAAAGAAAGAGAAAGGGGAAAAGAAAACAAAACAAAACAACCTTGCACAGCCTGGTTGCTGCTGTCTCCCTTCCAGAGTGACATGGTGTTCGGGCTCCTCCTGTCCTTTCATTCACTTCCTCTCCTTCCAGCTGGTGGGTGGAACCTCTCCAGGGAGCAGGGTATGCAGTCCAGAAAGCTGCAGTATTTCCTCCAAGAAAAAAAAAAAAGCCTGCTTCAACCCCTGCTGCAAGCAAAGTCCTGATTCCCTCTGCTGGCTATCTCGAACAGCAAAGCAATTTTTGCAGCAAAGCTGCTGCCGCTGGAACTGAACCCAGGGAACTCAAATTCGGGTGGTGGATTATTTCTTATCCTTCCCTCCATCTACCCCACACAAGAGCTGCCTTTTTTTTCTTGCCAAGTGGCAAGGTAAGCCACACTGCTAAAGCAAACACAGAAGACCACGGGAGGGAAGAGAGGACGAAGGGAGGAAGGAAGAGAAAGACAAAAATAAAAGCAGACGGACGACCCGTGCTGGTTAAAATGGAACAAGTGTGTCCCAGATGCTTTCAGAACCTGTTAACATACGAAAGCCAGATGAATCCAAGACCCGGTCCAGAAACTAACCTTTTACTTCTCGGACGACACGGAGGATGCTAAGCATTGAAGAAATTTGAGAGTCTATGCCAGGACTACTATTAGCAAGCCCTGCATCGTCAGATCACAAGGACCCACTTGCCATAGCCGAAATGATCATTCTTACCCTTACATCCGTTTTGTAAGCATCAAAGGAGGTATCCCATTAGGTTTACAGGCGTCTTCATAAATAAAAGCTCTGGTTCTCTCACTGTCTATCTATGATGATTTTGATTCAGGGATGCTTTAATCACTTTCCCGATGTCATCACAAAAAAAAGCACAATTACCTGACAGAGTTTTTCCCCACCAATAATAAGTAATATTCTGACATGTCTGTCGGCTGTTACATTATAATACAAATGGTTTCAGCGAAAATATATTTCCTTTAAGGGTCCCTTTTCAAGGCAGTCAAGGCTAAAATTAGACATGCCAGCTGTGTTTTGCTGTGAGCGCTCACGCATGCCCAAAGCGTGGCCAGACCAACATTGAGCGCCTCTCCACTTCGTCAAACCAGCTCTGTTCTCCCCAGCCTAGAGCTGCCTTTTCAGATAAGAGGTTCCTGGTACAAATCCAGCTTCCTAGTGAGGAAGAACAGAGAATTCCAGCCCGGTGCACAATATGGTATCCAGCCACAAACAAGCCCTGCCGCCCGTGAGGTCACTGGCTTTCACTCAGGGGTCTGGTTATTAGAAGCTGTGTGAGTGCATGGATATTCCTTGGAAAAAGTTAAGGATGGTGGATAAATAGCTTTATGTTTGACAAGAATAACAACCAGAAAGAAGGAAGGAGAGAGGGTGGGAAGGTAGGAGTTAGAAGCCCTGATATCACTGTCATTAAGAGAATTAAATCAATTCCACCAACATTGAAATGTGTTCTTCTGGGCCTTATTCGTCCCATCCAGAAAGTGGAAATGCTGCCAACTTATGTGGCTGAAGGTGGTAAACGGAATCAGATACTAAATCAAAACTACATTGATTTAAAAATCATTCAGTGGCATCTCAATGCTCAGACAATAAAGTCTTGGCTTCTTGGAATAGTTTTCAAGACCCTTGAAAACCCAACTTTATTCTCCAGCCTCAGACAGTAAACTCTGGCCCTCGTAGTCTATATCTGAGTCACAGTGAACTGCTTTTAAAGTGGAATGTGCGGAGGATCCCTGGGTGGCTCAGCGGTTTGGCACCTGCCTTCAGCCCAGGGCCTGAATCTGGAGTTCCGGGATCGAGTCTCACGCCGGGCTCCCTGCATGGAGCCTGCTTCTCCCTCTGCCTGTGTCTCTCTGCCCCTCTCTCTCTGTCTCTATAAATAAAATCTTTAAAAAAATAATAAACTGGAATGTGCCCTCTCAGGGACTTCTGTCATCTGCTCTGCCCCAAATGGTCTTGCATCCCCATTCAGCCCATCCTTCAGCTCTCAACACGGATATCACCCCTCGGAATAGCTTTCCCTAAAGCCTCCTTTCCCTGCTGCACCTTATATTTGCCCTAAAAGGATGCTTATCCTGGGCAACTGTCTGTTAATTGCATGTTTGTTTCTTCTAGGATGCCGGAAAAGCATCAGGAAAAGCAGAAAAGTAGGAGTCCCCATCATTCTCATTCACGTTCCTATTTCCACAAACTGTCATGGAATCTGACACAAAATGGTGCTCTGCAAGTGTTTGAAGAGTAAGATACCTTAAACCCGATAAAAATTCTAACTCAATTCGTATCCTCTCTCAGTACATTTCAGTACACTTCTGGATGCAGGGGATAGAGTGGTAACACGGATCAGAACAATGTCCATCCCTCATAGAATATATATTCTAGTGAGGGAGATAAGCAAAGAAGTAAGCAAGTAAACAGGCATTATCAATCAGGTAATATGTAGTACTGTTCATAAATATAAAGCTAAGTAAACAGAAAGAGTCACAGGAATTCCACTTTAAATAAGATAGTCAGGAAATGCTCACCAAGAAAGAGCTCTGAGGTTAAAGGAAGAGTGGGAACCACACCCTGGGTGTTGTGTACTATGAGAGCACTTCTTGTGAGAGCCAAGGCCTTCGTTCCAATCCTGCCTTTGCCAGATCACTCTGCCTCCTTTCTCATCCATCCAGTGTCACTACACACTTCATACGGTTATCATGAAAATTCACCACAACAAACATGCAAAGCATTTATAACCCCTTGGAACATACTGGATCTGCCCAATAAATGTCAGCTTGTCTCTGGGGGAAGATCATCCCAGGCAGAAAGAACAGGAAGAACAGAAGGCCTGGCAGCAAGAACACTTCTTTTGAAATGTGTGAGAAATGGCATAGGGACTGAAATGGAGCAAGTAAGAAGTAAAGACTATCAAACAAGACTAGAGAGGTTCCCTAGACCAGATCATATAAGCCTTGATGAGGAAAGCTAAATTGCTGACAGGTAATAGTATAGCCTGGACTCTACCCAAATATTTTGATTATAGATCTAGCCATCTTCAACTATGGAATGCTGTTCTCCTAAATGACTTATTAAGGCTCCTCCAAATACTAAGACTTTTAAGGTCAGGATCCTCAATTTTGCCATGATGAGCAAAGGCTATCAATATTCTTTTACTAATAACTGGCCTAGCTACTCCTTGGAAGGAAAAGATTAGTGTCTTATTTACAAATGAAAGACCAAATAAATAACTCCTTCACCCACGCTATAGCTCACTTATATGTAAAGTTCCCAGCATGTGTTGATGCTTTCTGCAATTTCTACACAAATTGCCACTTTACAAAATGGTATTGGATTATTGCTATATTCTTGGCATCAACTGTCATTAGTCTAAGCACATTCATCGAACACTTAAAGCTTTTCTTAAATAATGCAAAGACAGTTTACCACTTGTGAGAATCGCAGAACCTGTGTTTTATTTATTTATTTATTTATTTATTTATTTATTTATTTATTATTTATTTGTTTGTTTGTTTATTATTTATTTTCCTTCAGAGATACCAGTAGCCATCACAACTGAGGAGGCAAGATACTCGTGTCGGAAATGGTTTTTATATCATGTCTACTCTGTTGGAGCCATAGTGCTTTCCATTTAAATGATCAAGTTAAGGTAGGAGGTAACTAATTTAAAACACTCTCTAAATCAGAAGCCAGCTGTGTCCCATTTGCCAAGTAACAAACAAATTTTGTACAAATCCAAGAGCAGCAAACTCATCAAAGGGCATGGACTCTTACAGATTCACGGGATTCATGGCACAGACTGGAGAGGCACTGATTTAAGACAAGTTCTTGGTTTCTAGGATAGAGACAACATCTCAGACATACCATCCATAAATAGAGAAGTGACGGTACCGAAACGAGGTTCAGTTGGGTAGAGACAGAGATTCTCTTCTGGTTTGCTCTTGATCTATCCAGTCAAAGAATAACTGGGTCCTCTCTTTGGCTGATTTATTTTTTAAATGACAAAGACTTAGTCAAAAGCAAAAGGAAAGAACAATAGAGAGAGAGGCATCATCATCATCATCATCATCACCATCATCATCACCATCATCATCATATGCTATCTTTGAAAGCAAGTATACTATTCTTACATTCATGATCATGAATAAATTAAAACAAACAAAACTGCCACTCGGTATTTGTTGCCCTCTTTATTCAAATTTGTGAAATCTCTTCAACACAGCAGTTGCCAAACAGATATTAAAGGTAAATGTTGTTGTTGTTGTTGTTGTTGTTGTTGTTGTTTTAGAAGACAAGATGGTAGATCACAAACTCCAACAGTAAAGTAGTAGTCTTTTGTCCTACTGGACATACCCATGGTTTAGGAACATACCCGAGACAAACTAGGAGAAAGAGACCACTAGTGATTCAAGCATTTGTGGTCCAAATTTAAACTATAATTAAATGTAAAATTTTAATGTAGATAAAAACAATGAAAATTGGCCTTGCTTCTGAGCAAAATTATAATGGACTATATTTTAAGACAGTCAACCAAATGGAGAAGAATAATTTAAAACAATGAACATTATTAACTTCAACGAAGTTTTACTGAGCATCTTGTATGTGCCTAAATAACCAAGAATAGCAATATAAAAACCATCACCCTTGTCCTCAAGTAGACTTAACATCTCCATATCTATTAAACATCAGTCATTCATAAATGACCTAAATGCCTTTCCTCTTATCTAAATACTAAATTTTAATAATTGTTATTAAATAACTTTAAGTTGACCCAATTTTTTAAATACATATTTTATTATAAATTTAAACAATGATATACTTGAAAACTTATGTTTATTTTGTTTTATTATCTTTTTAAAAATACTTATTTATTCTCTTGTTTTTTATATACTTAATACTGTGGTAGTCACATATGTTTCTCCTTTACCACTAGGATTACCAAGAGTCACATTTCTCCTCTTCATTGAAATTAGGCATGACAATGTGACTTGCTATGGCCAATAAAAATATGAAGCAAAAGTGATGCATGTAGAATCTTTTAACTGTTGCTGTTTGATTCACTGGTCCACTCTTCCCTGATGGAAGCATGTGCTTAGATGGAGGAAGCATATTGGAAGGCTTAGAATAGCTGCTTCAAATAGTCACCTGAACCAGCCACTGACTTGTCACGAGCAAGAAATAAACTTTTGTTGTAATTATGCTAATGAGATTTAGTGACTTACCACAGCATCACTTAGCCTACCCTGACTAATATGATATTACTTGTAGTGTGATTTTATGCTTATTGATTTCTTTCTTTGAGAGTCTCTCCCACTAATATCCAAGCTAAAAGGGCAAGGAATTTATCTATCGTCTTCACTGTTAAATCTCCAGCACCCAGAACAATCCTTGGGATTTAATAGACATTTAATAAATATTTGTTAGATAAATGAGTAAAATATTAATTTAAAATCATCTAATTTATCTATCAGTGGTTAAAATGCAATACTTCATGAAATAGAAGGGAAATGAGGCTTATACTTAAAATGGAAAAAATGTTTAAGTCTTCTAGGAGGAAAATTGCTACGAGTGGAACTACTAAATGTTCAGAGACAGGGAAGGTTTTTTTGTACTGATCATATAGATGGCCTTTCATATACTAGATGCTGTACTAGAATTTCAGAAATGTTTCCCCAGTTAGAACTTAACAAGTTACTGGAAAATGGGTATGATTCTCCCTACTTTTTAGTTGAGCAAATTAAGAAGGAAAGGGTTTAGCTATCCAAACCAAATTAATACAGTTGTAACGTGGTAGGGGAATATTCCTAAGTCACATCTGCATAAAGCCCAAACCCAGATTTTTTTCTCAGCATCACTTGATGGAGATCTTAAATGTTTTATTCCAAAACTAGATTAAGATAATCTTTGTGTTTACAACAGAAAACTCACAGTATACATAAAAGTCCTAAATAAGTCAGTGTGTTTTCATAGAAACAGATGGTACTGAACAGAGAAAAAACTGGAAAGAAAGAACATGGCCTTCTATCAAATAGTATAAACTCTATTTGGACCACAGATGTGATGGTTAATTGTATGTGTCAACTTGGCTAGGCTATAGTGCCCAGTCATTTGGTCAAATACCAGTCTAGATGTTGCTGTGAGGTATTTTTCGATGTGGTTTACATTTACATGAGTAGACTCTGAGTAAAGCACCTTATTCTTCACAATGGGACTGAACTTCATCCAAAAACGTAAAGGCTTTAAGAATGAAGACTGAGATCCTTTTAGAAGGAAGAAATTCTGTCTCCAGACTGCCTTTGGCTTCTAGATTCGACGTCAGCTCTTCCTGAGTCTTCAGCCTGACAACCTGACCTGAAGTTTGGGGATCCACTCCCACCCCCCAGAATCACATGAGCCAATTCCTTTAAGATTCTCTTTGCATACAAACACATCTTACAGGTTATGTTTTTCTGGAAAACCCAGACAAATACACTAGGTTAATAAAATGAAATAAATGACAGCAATGAAGGTCAGTGATATAGGCACTCTTACACATTCCTAGTAAATATCTATAATGGTTCTAATAGAGCTTAACAAAATGTATAGCCTTAAAACTTTTCATCCTTGTCAGTCCCAGTAATTTCGGTTCTAGGAATCCAAACAGATCATCACTAGACATTTAGGAATAGGTAATTGGAGAACTCTGAGTATCCAACTCTAGTTTGGTTAAGTAAATCACAGTACAGAGTATGATTCAACCATTAAAATGATACTTAAGAAATACTTTAACATATGGGAAATGCTTAAGTCAAATAGTTAATGAAAAAATCAGAATACAGGGACACCTGAGTGGCTCAGCAGTTGAGCGCCTGTCTTTGACTCAGGGGGTGATCCTGTGGTCCTGGGATCAAGTCCCACATAGGGCTTCCTGCATGGAGCCTGCTTCTCCCTCTGCCTATGTCTCTCTCTCTATCTCTCATGAATAAATACATAAAATATTTTTTAAAAAAGAAAAAATCAGAATACAACCTTGTATACACAGTAGGTTTCCAACTATGAACTAAAAACACATAGACAAGACAATAGAACAACTACATCGAAGTAACAATAGTGGAAATGTTTCCTCTATGATAGTGTTATTGGTGATTTTACTTTTTTTCCTTATCCTTCCAGAAATCCCAGCATTTTTCAAATTTGTCTTAAAATGAGCATATATTTCATTATTTAAAATAAATATTATTTTTAAAGAATTCTCTTAGGTAAGTATATTCTTAAGATTTTTGTTGTTGGGGGATCCCTGGGTGGCGTAGCGGTTTGGCGCCTGCCTTTGGCCCAGGGCGCGATCCTGGAGACCCGGGATCGAATCCCACGTCGGGCTCCCGGTGCATGGAGCCTGTGTCTCTGCCTCTCTCTCTCTCTCTCTGTGACTATCGTAAATAAATAAATAAAAAATTAAAAAAAAAAAGATTTTTGTTGTTGTTGTTGTTGTTAGCTGACAGGACATTTTAAAACACCCAGATATGACATTAAAATAAATTGTGTGTGCACTTGAAATAGCCATTTCCTTCTTACCTGAATCAAACATCACTTTAAGAAAAGTTTACCTTTCTTTAAAGACTGGGAGCATAAATTCTATAATTTAACAATGACAAAACTCTGATTTAAGGCCTATAACCAAATATCCTCATTTAAAGAAAGAAAAACAGCTACCAACGGCAAAGGACATATCTTTGCAGACACTACAGTAAACCTACATAAGCATCTAAAACATTAATTTTTTTAATATCCACTAATTCTGCCTTTGCATTTCTTTCTCTTTTTTTTTTTTTTTGCATTTCTTTCTCATAAGTTTATTTGTAAACATCAGTTTGCTTACAATATGCTGTAGAAACAGGGAATTTCTTTCTTTCTTTCTTTCTTTCTTTCTTTCTTTCTTTCTTTCTTTCTTTCTTTCTTTCTTTCTTTCTTTCTTTCTTTCTTTCTTTCTTTCTTTCTTTCTTTTTGGGGGGGTGGCTATCACTGTCTCCTTGTATATTTCCGTGCAAAGAATTCCACTATTTGCAGACCACTGAGCCAACTTTGTCTTCATGTAGGTGGCAGATTCTTGTGGCCTTCTTATAAACACACCTTCCGCCATGACTTTTGCCAGCAGTGAACCAGAGCTTTAGAAAACACCAACTAACAGCCTCAAAGTCAGGACAGATGAGTAGCTGCTTTGTCACATGAGAAACACATTTTCCTAAAAGGAATATCATTACTTTGTATTCACTATTCAGCTTCCAGCTGCCAAAAGCTAAGCAAGGTAGGTCAATATGACCACATTTGATTGGCTGGGCTGAGCCTTCTCTCTAGAAACATCTGCAGAAGTCCAGGCTAAAAGTTCACTACTAATTAGAATCACTATGCTGTACACCTAAAACTAACATAATATTGTATGTCAACTATATTTCAATTAAAAAATTTTAAAAAAGAAATTAAAAAAGAAGAATTACTGGATAAAATACAAGATATCCAGTTAAACTTGAATTTCAGACAAACGATGAATACATTTTTTAAAAAGATTTTTATTTATTTATTTATTTATTTATTTATTTATTTATTTATTTATTCATGAGAGACACAGACAGAGAGAGAGAGGCAGAGACACAGGCAGAGGGAGAAGCAGGCTCCATGCAGGGAGCCCGATGTGAGACTCGATCCCGGGTCTCCAGGATCACACCCTGGGCCGAAGGCAGGTGCCAAACCGCTGAGCCACCCAGGGATCCCGATTAATACATTTTTAATACAAATTATGTCCCGCCCAAATATTGCACATGGCACTTCTCATGAAATATCTGGGCCATACTTTTAAAAAGCACTCAATGCTTATCTGAGACTTAAATGTACCTGGGTGTTACATACTTTTTATTTCCTAAAGCTAACAAACTTAATCCTAATTGATGCACTTAGAAGGTCTACAGGTCTTTTAGAGGATATAAGAATTGGTAGAAAGTTCAAACTTAATGACAACGGAAATGCTTAATATATTCAATCCTCTTTACACTCAAACCACGTAAACCAAAAATGTCCCCATTTTAAGTCTCTTAAGAAGAATCCATACACTGATCTCTGGGTTTTTTGGTTTTTTTTTTTATGATTGTAAACTTGTTTTTTTTTTTCCTTTTACACGAGGAAACATTTAAATTTTTTCTTAAGTTGTTATTCAACGCAATAAAGTACCTATCAAAAATGACAGATGCCTAGATCCTATCCCTGATATCAGAAAGTTGCAACCTAGAGAACCAGACAAAAGCACAAAATAATAGAGAAAAAGAGACCAAGGCAGTTCTCCTGTGTCCATGATCAGTGTGTACTGCGATCAAGAATAAGTGTCTAGCAACTATATAGTAATTTGTCAGCAGAAGTTTATGTCTCTTGTCTCCAAGAAATAAAAGTTTGGACTTGTATTTTGAAAGTCTACACTTCATTTTTTTCTAGTAATTTCTATCGCACATTACAGAGATATCAGCTGAGGTCAATTAGAAATAAACAAAAACCTGTCTTTCATGACAGTTTGAAAAGTGCTGATCTAGAAAATATTCAATTGTCTTATTTCCTTTCATTTCCACTTGCACATTTCTAGTGGTGGAGAAGTTGCATCGATGTGTTTTCTGATTGAGATACAAGGAATAATGAAACTCATATGAACTACAAAGGAAAAATGCAATTCTCTCAGATTTACTTTTCTTGTCTTCCTAACTCACTTTTTAAAAATCTATTCCTTACCCTCTAACCTATGTCACCTTCCTGACCCCAAGGACAATATTTAAGAGTACCAAACCCAAAGCCAGGAGATGTGAGACTTGTTGCTTGGGACCCTGGATAGAATGATTCCCCAGCCAAAGCCTCTTGTGTAAAATGTAGGTTGTAATGAGGTCATCTAAGGTCGTTTCCTAACTCCAATAGTCCATGATGCCGGGATGTGCTTGTTAAACTCCGATGACACCGCATCATTTTAGCTCCAGGGATACACTGGCTGGCCCCTGGGGTGGATGGCGAGCTTCAGGCCAATAGCACAAGCTTGACATGCTTCAGCCAGGGGCTTTATGTGACGCCCAGCCATTCCCAACAGCTGTAGGCTGGGAGGCCCCAAGTCCAAAAATAGCCACACAAATTATGATTTCCCTTCTAGAGATGACATCTCTGTGAATGGCACTAAATCAAGGCCAAGCAGTTAGCCTGACACTCTAGCCAATGCCTCGAAAACAGCTCAATCCCTGGAAGTCTAGGTGTACCATCCATCCCACCCAGGGCTTTCAGTATTTGAATGTTGATGCTCATTCTGCAGTCAGGAAACATAATTATTCGTTTTTCTTTAAGGAAGTTTATGACCGAAGGTAATGGGGGGAACATAAATGTACTGACTGTTTACTGACACTCATAAATGCTATGAACACAGACATATAATTGTCTCCTGAAGATCTGCTCTTGTAGTGTAGAATCTTCATTTTTAGCAATTTAACTACTGAAAGTTTACCCACCTTGAGGAGAATTATTTAGTGGAAAATAAAACTTAGCACCTATTTCATTCCGTGCTCCAACAACTTTCATCCTTTCAGAAAACTGGCTTTCCCATAAAATTTGCAGAAGGTAGCTTGTTATATAGGGCTAGTAAAACTAAGAGGTAATTAGTACAAACCAAACCTCTAAATAATAATGTCAAGTTTTAACATTTGCAGAGTTCTGGATCAACATTAACTAATAACTCCTCTCTCTGTTTTCCTCTGTGAGAAAAAAACTTTGTTATTCACAAATTATCAAGATAGAAAACAAAACAAAGAAATTGGTTCTGGCTAATTAGAAAAAAAAAGAAGAAAGAGGAAGAAGAAGAAGAAGAAGAAGAAGAAGAAGAAGAAGAAGAAGAAGAAAAGAAGAAGAAGAAGGAGGAGGAGGAGGAGAAGTAGAAGAAAGAAGAAGAAGAAGAAGAAGAAGAAGAAGAAGAAGAAGAAGAAGAAGAAGACGAAGAAGAAGGAGGAGGAGAAGGAGAAGAAGAAGAAAAGAAGAAGAAGAAGAAGAAGAAGAAGAAGAAGAAGAAGAAGAAGGAGGAGGAGGAGAAGGAGAAGAAGAAGAAAGAAGAAGAAGAAGAAGAAGAAGAAGAAGAAGAAGAAGAAGAAGAAGAAGGAGGAGGAGGAGGAGAAGGAGAAGAAGAAGAAAGAAGAAGAAGAAGAAGAAGAAGAAGAAGAAGAAGAAGGAGGAGGAGGAGGAGGAGGAGGAGGAGGAGGGGGAGGGGGAGGAGGAGGAGGAGAAGGAGGAGAAGAAGAAGAAGAAGAAGAAGAAGAAGAAGAAGAAGAAGAAGAAGAAGAAGAAGAAGAAGAAGAAGAAAGAAGAAGAAGAAGAAGAAAGAAAGAAAGAAAGAAAGAAAGAAAGAAAGAAAGAAAGAAAGAAAGAAAGAAAGAAAGAAAGAAAAGGTAAGCAGCTCAGGTCAGAATTCAGCAAGTGCAAGCAAATGTTTACACCTGTTCAGAGTTAAGAACAATGGTCACTTATGACTAGGATGGACCATTAGGTCACACTGAGCTCATTTTTAGGAGACCGTCCAGGAAGGCTTGGCATTGCAGAATGGGAGAAACCAGTGTGAAATCCCTAGACTTTTGGATTACTGCTCTCCTACCTTAACTGCTGCAATGACAGGTACATGTGTGTGTGCAGGGGAGGAGGGACAGAGACGCTGCAAGTAACTCAGTGTGTACATGGCCTGCCTGTAGCTCTCCCCCAACCCCCCAATGGGCAGCTTTGCTAAATTTGTCAGTTAACCTTGCCTTACCCCTTCCAGGAGTGGCCGTACTGTCAGGGTCCCCAGGATGTCACCTCTTGGCTAGCAAAGAGAGTTAAAAGTGAACCACTCCAACAAAGGAAAAAAATAACAATGCTGAATAAGACCCCTTACCAGCTCATCTCTTTTCCTTCCTCTCCAAATTCAGTAGGAAAGAGAATTGAGAGCTTGTCAGGATTAGCTGCATGGCATTAAACAGTCCCTCCCAGGGAAGGCACAGAGAAGAGACTCCCTGGTACCTTGCTTTGGGGAGTGGCCCATAGGAACCCAGTGTCAGCAAGTCTCCAAAAAAGCAGCATCTGGAAAAGGAGACATCTCGCCCAGAGATGCCTCTTTCTTCCTCCCCTCCCAGACCTTAGGCTGAAAACATTGAGTTCTCTTGGTCTATAAAGGAGGACATATTATTAAAAGGGCCATAGGGAAGCCCGTCTATTTCTCAATGTCCTAGAATGCCATCCAACCATCTGGGGTCAGATGCCCATTCTTCATCTCTCTCTGACTAGGGGGTGGGAGGCTCATGCCAATGCTTGAGTTCATTCTGATTTTAAGATTAAGACAGAGTTTTCTCTCCCCTCCTGAGAGAAAGGTACACAGGTGTCCAGAGAGAGGGAAACAGTCAGGGACCACTGTGCTAATGTGGACCTGTGGATCTGGTGGTTTTGACAATGGGAAACCAAAGGTGGTTCTGAAATGGGATCTGGTGTCCAGATCCAGCTTACTTATTTTTGCTGAAAACTTTAAAAATTAGTTTCCTGGTAAAGAAACAATGTTGTGTCAAGGTCCCTGGAAAAATTAAACAGTGTTATTCTGTAAGGTCTTAATGGGAGGATCTATCCATTTTGACCAGGGATAAATGTATTCGATTCAATATGTTTGGTTTGGGAAATCTCTTTTTGTCAAACCCAGGATAACCAATTGTCCATTATACCATGTCCTTGCTAAGAGAAGCTGATGTAGAAATATTTAACCACCCCATCCATAAACATTTCTTTCCTCCCAGAGCAGAAAAAGGCTGATCTTCTCAAGGCCTAATGTTATTTATTTTCCAGTGAAGGGATATGATTTTTATGCCAGGTACAGTTTTCCTTTAGCATTTTTAAGTGCCTGCTTTTTAAGTGACTCCTAGAACTGAGATCCTGACCACTTGCCCTTGTTAAATATCTGGCGATCCTTTTACCCAACAGATGGGAAGGGCCTCCTGATATGCCCCTGGCCTAATTTCAATTTGGGTAATTGCATTCTGTCGACTTGAAATTTCCCCACCAGTTTAACCTGCCTGGGATATGGTGCCTCCTTCTCGGTCCTGAACTGCCTGGCGTGCCGATGGAGGCTGGGGAACACCTGGTGCATTCCACCCCAGAAGTGGATACATTTTAGTGGCAGGTGCAAAGGTTTTCTTCAGCTGAATACAAATTCTAACATAGGAATGAGCCTCTTGGATGCTTTTTATTTTTATTTTTCTCAATGAACATAACTTTCGCAGAACCAAAAATATAAAAGCATCCAAAGCATCAATATGAATGGAAAAGAAAATACATGCTCACTAAAACCAATCTATTGTGTGATCATTTTGCATTCCGTGAATCTTACAATGCTTCTAGATTTGAATGTTGACAATAAGGATAAATAATTCACATAAAGCAATCATTCCTTTTCTCAAAGAATTTTACACACAAATACATGTACACACGGGGGCACATGGGTATGTGCACACATCCTTCCATGCACGTATAGGGGTGTGTGTGTTTGGGTATACCAACTCTTACCTCCCTCTGGAGGGTCCTTTTTAGTTGGGAATAAAAACAGCTTTCCCCACAAAAATACCATGTTAGGCATTCTATGCATATCTTATTTGAGTAGGTAATACATTTAACTGTAAAGAGCTTATCTCCTGTAACAAACTGGAATCTTAGAAGGTATCCTATCCGTTTCTGTTTCCCTGGCACCTAGAACATAGTAGGTACTTAACTAATGGATTAAAATATAGACTACGTAGACAAACCTATTTAATCTTTAGCTCTAAGACCCAAAATGCAATTTAAGGACTGCAGGTCAAGGTATAGTTTTTTAAGGTACACCTTAAAACTCCGGGAACATTGGTGGCCCCAAAGTCACATCCCTTGGCTACCTGAGCTCTAGGAACAGTTACGTGCAAGCATAGGCTCACCTTGCAAACGACCAATACCATCTCTCAGAGGTGACTGCCAGAGATGCTGGTCTGCAGATTCAAGGCGAGTGCACCAAACCAACAGTAAACCAGTGGAAGATAGGGGCTAGTAGAGAAATGCTCCTGCCTTCCAGACTTCAGGCAGACAATCCTGGAAGTCCTTCCATACCTTCTCTGCATATCTCCATAAAACTGAATCCCACTGACCAACCTCAGTTTTTTTTTTCTTTTTCTGTAATCTTTTTCTCTGTGACCTTGATAACACACCATTGTATTGGACATTTCTCCTTCCCATCTTCCCACTCCCTTGCTCCTGCTTCAGGGAATCACCTCTCAAATGGACTATCTGCCCCCTTGCCTCAGGCTCCGAATTTGGGGGAACCCAGACTCTAATGACTTAGGACATCACCATGCTGACAGTCACACCAGCAGACTATCCACATATGAACACATAGAGTACCTATTCCCCCACCATTCATTTTCTTTCCCTATCATAGGACAGATAAGCCATACACCAAGACCACTCTGATATATATATAGGCTGACAGATTATATGCTATATTTATGCCAGGAAAAAGGAGGAGAACTAAGATTGTGCCTTGATGTATTCTAACCATATTAGTTTAGCTCTAAATATCTTACCTTACCAATGGCTCAAGAGGCATTCCCAGAGTCTCATAATTAGTAGGACAGTCCAGATTCTGCCTCATTTTAGCCTCTGCAGGTCATCATAAATTAGCTTAGAGGCCCCAAGCCTCTGTATGACTCAAGCTGACTTGAATCCTAATTTGTACTATGCAGCAACCTTAGCAATGCCACTTGCATGCTTAAGTCTTTTGCTCTCTTGGCCCTTGGAAAAAACATATTTGCAGTAGCACCTGTCTCTGCCATCCCTGTTTAGTGTAGATCATCAATGGGTAGTGTCCTAACCTAAGAATACAGCCTGATGAAGACTTGGGTCCACCATGTAATGACTATGCACGTCATGAAGCCAAGGGCGGGCTGCCACAGAAGAGGGCCAAGCCATCTTTGAGTTGACTGCCTCATACTCACTGGAGGGCTACCCTGTTGGCCACACTAGATAGAGAAATGCAGGGAATTCTCAGCAGTTTTGAAGACACCGGTGTTTAGACCTCTGGCTTCTTTAAGGGCAAATTGAGGCCAGTGCCTAATATAGTAGCCAGAGTGGGCCTAAGGTGAGCTGAGGGACCAGTCTTTCAGTTCATGGAAAGGACTGTAGTACCTTAAAAGTAGTATTAGAGAAGACCCATGAGGGATATGGATCATCCTTTGATTCTCATAAAATTGATGATTTTTTATAAGACTGTAAAAGCTCTACTTTCTCACTATAAAATGCAAAATTGCATTAAAACAATTGTATAAAAATTACATTAAACATACATCTCTTGGGATCCCTGGGTGGCGCAGCAGTTTAGCGCCTGCCTTTGGCCCAGGGCGCGATCCTGGAGACCCGGGATCGAATCCCACATCGGGCTCCCAGTTCATGGAGCCTGCTTCTCCCTCTGTCTGTGTCTCTGCCTCTCTCTCTGTGTGTGTGTGACTATCATAAATAAATAAAAATGAAAAAAATTAAAAATAAATAAATAAAAGCTGCACTTAAAAAAATACATCTCTGATCCTATCTGATCCTATCACACAGAGGTAACAGCTATTAATATTTGCTCTATTTGTTTCTAGTTTTTCCTATGAATAATGAATATATATTTCTCTCTTTCTCTGTGTTGTCCCTCTGTCCATATATGTGAGATCTAGAAAAAAATATTGTATTTCTGTGCACTTCCTTCTTCTGACAACATACCATGAACATTTTCTTTGAACACAGCACTTAATGGGGGCATAATATATAATCATAATATTTTGTAATTCTCTGTTAGGGATGTATAAGGTTTTTTAATGTTTGTTATGTATAACCTTATATTTATATATATTTCATATATACATGTTTTGAAATCCGCCCCCCCCCCTCAGTGTGGATTCTGGGATTCCTTTCTGCAACAAGGGCCAGATATCCATCAGTGGGCAGTGTCTGGGTCATCCACATGACCATGACAAGCCACCTTCTGTGTGTTGATATCTAGCCTCATGGTCACAAGATGACCACAGCAGTGTTGGCCACGTTATAATCGCCCACCTCAAGTGGTTTCTTCTTCCTCTGGTATCTTTTAAAAATGTAAGAAATCTTACTAAAGGCTCCTGCCCCCAACAGTCTGCTCCTCACAGTTCATTGGACAAAACGGGTCACGTGCAATTTCCCAACTCATTCACTGATGCAGATGGAAGGGTAATGATTGGTTTAGACTACGTAAGACACACCTCCCTCTGAGCCTAGGCAAAAGATCATTGGCTCCAAGCAAACAGCGGCATATGGCTGGAGAATGGAACATGTGCTGTGGACAAGAAGTGGAGTCCTCCTGAAAAGAAAGGGGGACTTAAAGAGGAACTATATTCAGGGAGGCAAGAAGCAATTGTCTCCAATATAAATTAAACTTGTTTCGTTATCTTCTCACCTACATTATCACGCTCTCTTCCCCGATAACATTGTCCTTCCTTAATTTACCAGCTAGACACTCCTTTTTAATCAAATGTGTGCTGGTTATCCATGAATCTCTAAAAAGTTAACTGAAAAATTAACATCATAATGATAATGAGTTTAAGGTCTTGCTCTCCTTGGGGGCATTTCTGTTCTAAAAGGCAGTTCTGAAAGATATAATCATCTTCACGATCTATAAGACCAAAGTAGTAATGGTAGTATGGCAGGCAAGAAAGGATTCAAGACCCACTGTGACCCTCCTACCTTGCTCACCTTCCTCACTCTGTTACACTCACACTGGCCTCCCTGCTGTCTCTCCAGGAAGCCAGGATACTTACACTTGGGAGCCTTTGCACTTGACTTCCCGCTGCCTGAAACAAGCTTTCTCTAGATAGCCTCAGGGCTTAATTCCTTGCTTCTTATAGTTTTCTTACCCATATGCCACCTTATTAAAGAGGCTTTCCTTGATCCTCTTACATAACATAGTACCTTCACTTCACTCTGTAGCCTATTACCCTACTTTCCACATATTTGGCACTTATAACCACCTGACATGGTATGTAGGTGTTTACTATCTTTCTCCTAAATAGAGAGTAAATCCTATGAGACTAGAGTTTATGTTTTTTTAGATTGATTTCTTTTTTTTAATTTATTTATGATAGTCACACAAGAGAGAGAGAGAGAGAGAGAGAGAGAGATGCAGAGACACAGGCAGAGGGAGAAGCAGGCTCCATGCAGAGAGCCCGACGTGGGACTCGATCCCGGGTCTCCGGGATCGCGCCCTGGGCCAAAGGCAGGCGCTAAACCGCTGCGCCACCCAGGGATCCCCGAGTTTATGTATATTCATTGTTCGTTCCTCTGAGCCTAGACACAGTGCCTAAAAAGCAGGCATTCCATTGCTAAACATTGATTGAGCTGCATCAGAATAGAAGCCTGATGGCAAGTGATGCAGAGCATTTTCTCATGTGCATGTTGGCCATGTCTATGTCTTCCTCTGTGAGATTTCTGTTCATGTCTTTTGCCCATTTCATGATTGGATTGTTTCTTTCTTTGGTGTTGAGTTTAATAAGTTCTTTATAGATCTTGGAAACTAGCCCTTTATCTGATATGTCATTTGCAAATATCTTCTCCCATTCTGTAGGTTGTCTCTGAGTTTTGTTGACTGTATCCTTTGCTGTGCAAAAGCTTCTTATCTTGAGAGACCACCTCACACCAGTGAGATTGGGGAAAATTAACAAGGCAGGAAACAACAAATGTTGGAGAGGATGTGGAGAAAAGGGAACCCTCTTACACTGTTGGTGGGAATGTGAACTGGTGCAGCCACTCTGGAAACCTGTGTGGAGGTTCCTCAAACAGTTAAAAATATACCTGCCCTACGACCCAGCAATTGCACTGTTGGGGATTTACCCCAAAGATACAAATGCAATGAAACGCCGGGACACCTGCACCCCGATGTTTCTAGCAGCAATGGCCACGATAGCCAAACTGTGGAAGGAGCCTCGGTGTCCAACGAAAGATGAATGGATAAAGAAGATGTGGTCTATGTATACAATGGAATATTCCTCAGCTATTAGAGATGACAAATACCCACCATTTGCTTCAACGTGGATGGAACTGGAGGGTATTATGCTGAGTGAAGTAAGTCAATCAGAGAAGGACAAACATTATATGTTCTCATTCATTTGGGGAATATAAATAATAGTGAAAGGGAATATAAGGGAAGGGAGAAGAAATGTGTGGGAAATATCAGAAAGGGAGACAGAACGTAAAGACTGCTAACTCTGGGAAACGAACTAGGGGTGGTAGAAGGGGAGGAGGGCGGGGGGTGGGAGTGAATGGGTGACGGGCACTGGGGGTTATTCTGTATGTTAGTAAATTGAACACCAATAAAAAATAAATTAAAAAAAAAAGAATAGAAGCCAATGGGACCTAATCCTGTGTAGTCATCTTTCTGTCATAACTCTGATGCCCACAGTAAGTCTAAGGAGGTCATATTTTCTTTTTCACCTATTTCCCTGTAGGCAAGACCTTCATTTTCCAGGATGCACTGTGTAGCTGTGTATGTCTTGAAATCTGAACAGTATCTATCTCTCTACTATGAAATAAAAGGCAAGTCCCAACTTAAGACACATCCTATAACTTGTAATACTATCTAATTAATAAAATGTGTTTCAATTCTGATTAAAATTTATCTTGAGTGCCAGAAATACTCATAAAAGCATATCTAAAAGCTACAAGGAAATAAGGTAATGTAATTATTCAACAATAACTTAAGAAGTACATTACCATGTGACTTGGAGCTCCCATCTAATGCTCTGGTTGAGACATATACACACACACACACACACACACAGAGAGAGAGTTTTATTTTTTATTTATTTTTAATTTTTTTAAAATTTATTTATGATAGTCACACAGAGAGAGAGAGAGAGAGAGGCAGAGACATAGGCAGAGGGAGAAGCAGGCTCCATGCACCGGGAGCCCAACGTGGGATTTGATCCCAGGTCTCCAGGATTGCGCCCTGGGCCAAAGGCAGGCGCCAAACCACTGCGCCACCCAGGGATCCCAAGACTAAAGTATTTAACCAATTCGTGTCCAATTATCATCAGTTATATTTCATCCCGTTTCAAGACCCACAGGCCTCCTGATGGCAGCCAGCACAGAAAAACAGAGCTTCGAAAAGTAAAGAACATCTATTGTAAGGCTCCAAACTTCAGTCTCTAGAGTCTTGATCACCCTCCATATAAAATAAAATATGTAAGGCAAATACACAAAAACAAAAGCACACCCAAACAAACTCTACGGGACGTCAGTTAGTCGTACTATACCTTCCCACACCTTCTTTCATTCTATACTCTGTGATTGAAAGTCTGAGTTGCCCCCACCCTGGTGCATCCTATCCAGTGAGAAAAACCCTTTCAGAGCCACAAAGAACAGCTCACCAGAAAAGCCTCTGAAATCGTTGTTGTTCCTGATAATCACTGTCACAATCTCCTTTCTAACAACCCTGTCCATCTGCAAAGCACTTTACTACGGATATCAGGAACATCTTTATGTTGCCAAATAACAACAAAGGAACACGAGCGAAACTATTATCTCTGCTAGAAGAGAAAAACCACAATCCCAGGGCTTGCTTTCTTCTCATATTCTCCTCTGCCTCATTAACTCCATTGCTATGTTACTAATTTCAAAGAAGCAGGAAGAGGTGATGGGAAAGGGGAGGTAAATAATAATCCACATGCCTGTTTCCCATCCCAAGTGCAGGATACACACTGCTTGCCAGACTGTGGGTCGAGCCATACCTTGGTTTAGAGACAGTGAGGATAGTAGTAAGTGTACTGGGGGTACATTTGTGGCTGATCCAGGCGTTTACCCATGTAGCTGGAATCTTTATCTCCGAGGCAGGGAACTCGATGACACGGTATGGTGCCCCAGGCCGAGCGTCCTCTTAAACCACTATTCCTGATGGTCCCGATGACTGATGAGGCTTCAGAGATCCTTCGTCTTCCACCACTCACTAGTTCCAACACGGCAGGAATTTAAAAAAGAAACACACCAAAAAAATAGAAAGAAAGAAAGAAAGAAAGAAAGAAAGAAAGAAAGAAAGAAAGAAAAAAGGAAAGGTATTGGTAGAACAACACACGCACACACACACGCGCGCACACACACACACACACACACAGCCTTCCCAGATCCTGCCTTCCTTCCCCCAGCTGCCAGGGTCCACTTGGGATGAGGCACTTTGTTCTCTACCCAGGCTGTCTGTAGTGATGTCAATTGCCAGCGTTTGTAAAGAGGGAGAGAAGAAAAAAATCAAAGTCTTTTTAGCACAACTCCGAATCCTTGCAGATCAGCTTCCTGTCTCCTGTTTGTCTCTTTCCCCACCTTAAAGAAAAAGGGAAAAAAAGAAAGAAGAAAGAAAGAAAGAAAACAAAAAAATGAAAAAGAAAAAAAAAAAAGAAAGAGAAAGGGGAAAAGAAAACAAAACAAAACAACCTTGCACAGCCTGGTTGCTGCTGTCTCCCTTCCAGAGTGACATGGTGTTCGGGCTCCTCCTGTCCTTTCATTCACTTCCTCTCCTTCCAGCTGGTGGGTGGAACCTCTCCAGGGAGCAGGGTATGCAGTCCAGAAAGCTGCAGTATTTCCTCCAAGAAAAAAAAAAAAGCCTGCTTCAACCCCTGCTGCAAGCAAAGTCCTGATTCCCTCTGCTGGCTATCTCGAACAGCAAAGCAATTTTTGCAGCAAAGCTGCTGCCGCTGGAACTGAACCCAGGGAACTCAAATTCGGGCGGTGGATTATTTCTTATCCTTCCCTCCATCTACCCCACACAAGAGCTGCCTTTTTTTTCTTGCCAAGTGGCAAGGTAAGCCACACTGCTAAAGCAAACACAGAAGACCACGGGAGGGAAGAGAGGACGAAGGGAGGAAGGAAGAGAAAGACAAAAATAAAAGCAGACGGACGACCCGTGCTGGTTAAAATGGAACAAGTGTGTCCCAGATGCTTTCAGAACCTGTTAACATACGAAAGCCAGATGAATCCAAGACCCGGTCCAGAAACTAACCTTTTACTTCTCGGACGACACGGAGGATGCTAAGCATTGAAGAAATTTGAGAGTCTATGCCAGGACTACTATTAGCAAGCCCTGCATCGTCAGATCACAAGGACCCACTTGCCATAGCCGAAATGATCATTCTTACCCTTACATCCGTTTTGTAAGCATCAAAGGAGGTATCCCATTAGGTTTACAGGCGTCTTCATAAATAAAAGCTCTGGTTCTCTCACTGTCTATCTATGATGATTTTGATTCAGGGATGCTTTAATCACTTTCCCGATGTCATCACAAAAAAAAGCACAATTACCTGACAGAGTTTTTCCCCACCAATAATAAGTAATATTCTGACATGTCTGTCGGCTGTTACATTATAATACAAATGGTTTCAGCGAAAATATATTTCCTTTAAGGGTCCCTTTTCAAGGCAGTCAAGGCTAAAATTAGACATGCCAGCTGTGTTTTGCTGTGAGCGCTCACGCATGCCCAAAGCGTGGCCAGACCAACATTGAGCGCCTCTCCACTTCGTCAAACCAGCTCTGTTCTCCCCAGCCTAGAGCTGCCTTTTCAGATAAGAGGTTCCTGGTACAAATCCAGCTTCCTAGTGAGGAAGAACAGAGAATTCCAGCCCGGTGCACAATATGGTATCCAGCCACAAACAAGCCCTGCCGCCCGTGAGGTCACTGGCTTTCACTCAGGGGTCTGGTTATTAGAAGCTGTGTGAGTGCATGGATATTCCTTGGAAAAAGTTAAGGATGGTGGATAAATAGCTTTATGTTTGACAAGAATAACAACCAGAAAGAAGGAAGGAGAGAGGGTGGGAAGGTAGGAGTTAGAAGCCCTGATATCACTGTCATTAAGAGAATTAAATCAATTCCACCAACATTGAAATGTGTTCTTCTGGGCCTTATTCGTCCCATCCAGAAAGTGGAAATGCTGCCAACTTATGTGGCTGAAGGTGGTAAACGGAATCAGATACTAAATCAAAACTACATTGATTTAAAAATCATTCAGTGGCATCTCAATGCTCAGACAATAAAGTCTTGGCTTCTTGGAATAGTTTTCAAGACCCTTGAAAACCCAACTTTATTCTCCAGCCTCAGACAGTAAACTCTGGCCCTCGTAGTCTATATCTGAGTCACAGTGAACTGCTTTTAAAGTGGAATGTGCGGAGGATCCCTGGGTGGCTCAGCGGTTTGGCACCTGCCTTCAGCCCAGGGCCTGAATCTGGAGTTCCGGGATCGAGTCTCACGCCGGGCTCCCTGCATGGAGCCTGCTTCTCCCTCTGCCTGTGTCTCTCTGCCCCTCTCTCTCTGTCTCTATAAATAAAATCTTTAAAAAAATAATAAACTGGAATGTGCCCTCTCAGGGACTTCTGTCATCTGCTCTGCCCCAAATGGTCTTGCATCCCCATTCAGCCCATCCTTCAGCTCTCAACACGGATATCACCCCTCGGAATAGCTTTCCCTAAAGCCTCCTTTCCCTGCTGCACCTTATATTTGCCCTAAAAGGATGCTTATCCTGGGCAACTGTCTGTTAATTGCATGTTTGTTTCTTCTAGGATGCCGGAAAAGCATCAGGAAAAGCAGAAAAGTAGGAGTCCCCATCATTCTCATTCACGTTCCTATTTCCACAAACTGTCATGGAATCTGACACAAAATGGTGCTCTGCAAGTGTTTGAAGAGTAAGATACCTTAAACCCGATAAAAATTCTAACTCAATTCGTATCCTCTCTCAGTACATTTCAGTACACTTCTGGATGCAGGGGATAGAGTGGTAACACGGATCAGAACAATGTCCATCCCTCATAGAATATATATTCTAGTGAGGGAGATAAGCAAAGAAGTAAGCAAGTAAACAGGCATTATCAATCAGGTAATATGTAGTACTGTTCATAAATATAAAGCTAAGTAAACAGAAAGAGTCACAGGAATTCCACTTTAAATAAGATAGTCAGGAAATGCTCACCAAGAAAGAGCTCTGAGGTTAAAGGAAGAGTGGGAACCACACCCTGGGTGTTGTGTACTATGAGAGCACTTCTTGTGAGAGCCAAGGCCTTCGTTCCAATCCTGCCTTTGCCAGATCACTCTGCCTCCTTTCTCATCCATCCAGTGTCACTACACACTTCATACGGTTATCATGAAAATTCACCACAACAAACATGCAAAGCATTTATAACCCCTTGGAACATACTGGATCTGCCCAATAAATGTCAGCTTGTCTCTGGGGGAAGATCATCCCAGGCAGAAAGAACAGGAAGAACAGAAGGCCTGGCAGCAAGAACACTTCTTTTGAAATGTGTGAGAAATGGCATAGGGACTGAAATGGAGCAAGTAAGAAGTAAAGACTATCAAACAAGACTAGAGAGGTTCCCTAGACCAGATCATATAAGCCTTGATGAGGAAAGCTAAATTGCTGACAGGTAATAGTATAGCCTGGACTCTACCCAAATATTTTGATTATAGATCTAGCCATCTTCAACTATGGAATGCTGTTCTCCTAAATGACTTATTAAGGCTCCTCCAAATACTAAGACTTTTAAGGTCAGGATCCTCAATTTTGCCATGATGAGCAAAGGCTATCAATATTCTTTTACTAATAACTGGCCTAGCTACTCCTTGGAAGGAAAAGATTAGTGTCTTATTTACAAATGAAAGACCAAATAAATAACTCCTTCACCCACGCTATAGCTCACTTATATGTAAAGTTCCCAGCATGTGTTGATGCTTTCTGCAATTTCTACACAAATTGCCACTTTACAAAATGGTATTGGATTATTGCTATATTCTTGGCATCAACTGTCATTAGTCTAAGCACATTCATCGAACACTTAAAGCTTTTCTTAAATAATGCAAAGACAGTTTACCACTTGTGAGAATCGCAGAACCTGTGTTTTATTTATTTATTTATTTATTTATTTATTTATTTATTATTTATTTGTTTGTTTGTTTATTATTTATTTTCCTTCAGAGATACCAGTAGCCATCACAACTGAGGAGGCAAGATACTCGTGTCGGAAATGGTTTTTATATCATGTCTACTCTGTTGGAGCCATAGTGCTTTCCATTTAAATGATCAAGTTAAGGTAGGAGGTAACTAATTTAAAACACTCTCTAAATCAGAAGCCAGCTGTGTCCCATTTGCCAAGTAACAAACAAATTTTGTACAAATCCAAGAGCAGCAAACTCATCAAAGGGCATGGACTCTTACAGATTCACGGGATTCATGGCACAGACTGGAGAGGCACTGATTTAAGACAAGTTCTTGGTTTCTAGGATAGAGACAACATCTCAGACATACCATCCATAAATAGAGAAGTGACGGTACCGAAACGAGGTTCAGTTGGGTAGAGACAGAGATTCTCTTCTGGTTTGCTCTTGATCTATCCAGTCAAAGAATAACTGGGTCCTCTCTTTGGCTGATTTATTTTTTAAATGACAAAGACTTAGTCAAAAGCAAAAGGAAAGAACAATAGAGAGAGAGGCATCATCATCATCATCATCATCACCATCATCATCACCATCATCATCATATGCTATCTTTGAAAGCAAGTATACTATTCTTACATTCATGATCATGAATAAATTAAAACAAACAAAACTGCCACTCGGTATTTGTTGCCCTCTTTATTCAAATTTGTGAAATCTCTTCAACACAGCAGTTGCCAAACAGATATTAAAGGTAAATGTTGTTGTTGTTGTTGTTGTTGTTGTTGTTGTTTTTAGAAGACAAGATGGTAGATCACAAACTCCAACAGTAAAGTAGTAGTCTTTTGTCCTACTGGACATACCCATGGTTTAGGAACATACCCGAGACAAACTAGGAGAAAGAGACCACTAGTGATTCAAGCATTTGTGGTCCAAATTTAAACTATAATTAAATGTAAAATTTTAATGTAGATAAAAACAATGAAAATTGGCCTTGCTTCTGAGCAAAATTATAATGGACTATATTTTAAGACAGTCAACCAAATGGAGAAGAATAATTTAAAACAATGAACATTATTAACTTCAACGAAGTTTTACTGAGCATCTTGTATGTGCCTAAATAACCAAGAATAGCAATATAAAAACCATCACCCTTGTCCTCAAGTAGACTTAACATCTCCATATCTATTAAACATCAGTCATTCATAAATGACCTAAATGCCTTTCCTCTTATCTAAATACTAAATTTTAATAATTGTTATTAAATAACTTTAAGTTGACCCAATTTTTTAAATACATATTTTATTATAAATTTAAACAATGATATACTTGAAAACTTATGTTTATTTTGTTTTATTATCTTTTTAAAAATACTTATTTATTCTCTTGTTTTTTATATACTTAATACTGTGGTAGTCACATATGTTTCTCCTTTACCACTAGGATTACCAAGAGTCACATTTCTCCTCTTCATTGAAATTAGGCATGACAATGTGACTTGCTATGGCCAATAAAAATATGAAGCAAAAGTGATGCATGTAGAATCTTTTAACTGTTGCTGTTTGATTCACTGGTCCACTCTTCCCTGATGGAAGCATGTGCTTAGATGGAGGAAGCATATTGGAAGGCTTAGAATAGCTGCTTCAAATAGTCACCTGAACCAGCCACTGACTTGTCACGAGCAAGAAATAAACTTTTGTTGTAATTATGCTAATGAGATTTAGTGACTTACCACAGCATCACTTAGCCTACCCTGACTAATATGATATTACTTGTAGTGTGATTTTATGCTTATTGATTTCTTTCTTTGAGAGTCTCTCCCACTAATATCCAAGCTAAAAGGGCAAGAAATTTATCTATCGTCTTCACTGTTAAATCTCCAGCACCCAGAACAATCCTTGGGATTTAATAGACATTTAATAAATATTTGTTAGATAAATGAGTAAAATATTAATTTAAAATCATCTAATTTATCTATCAGTGGTTAAAATGCAATACTTCATGAAATAGAAGGGAAATGAGGCTTATACTTAAAATGGAAAAAATGTTTAAGTCTTCTAGGAGGAAAATTGCTACGAGTGGAACTACTAAATGTTCAGAGACAGGGAAGGTTTTTTTGTACTGATCATATAGATGGCCTTTCATATACTAGATGCTGTACTAGAATTTCAGAAATGTTTCCCCAGTTAGAACTTAACAAGTTACTGGAAAATGGGTATGATTCTCCCTACTTTTTAGTTGAGCAAATTAAGAAGGAAAGGGTTTAGCTATCCAAACCAAATTAATACAGTTGTAACGTGGTAGGGGAATATTCCTAAGTCACATCTGCATAAAGCCCAAACCCAGATTTTTTTCTCAGCATCACTTGATGGAGATCTTAAATGTTTTATTCCAAAACTAGATTAAGATAATCTTTGTGTTTACAACAGAAAACTCACAGTATACATAAAAGTCCTAAATAAGTCAGTGTGTTTTCATAGAAACAGATGGTACTGAACAGAGAAAAAACTGGAAAGAAAGAACATGGCCTTCTATCAAATAGTATAAACTCTATTTGGACCACAGATGTGATGGTTAATTGTATGTGTCAACTTGGCTAGGCTATAGTGCCCAGTCATTTGGTCAAATACCAGTCTAGATGTTGCTGTGAGGTATTTTTCGATGTGGTTTACATTTACATGAGTAGACTCTGAGTAAAGCACCTTATTCTTCACAATGGGACTGAACTTCATCCAAAAACGTAAAGGCTTTAAGAATGAAGACTGAGATCCTTTTAGAAGGAAGAAATTCTGTCTCCAGACTGCCTTTGGCTTCTAGATTCGACGTCAGCTCTTCCTGAGTCTTCAGCCTGACAACCTGACCTGAAGTTTGGGGATCCACTCCCACCCCCCAGAATCACATGAGCCAATTCCTTTAAGATTCTCTTTGCATACAAACACATCTTACAGGTTATGTTTTTCTGGAAAACCCAGACAAATACACTAGGTTAATAAAATGAAATAAATGACAGCAATGAAGGTCAGTGATATAGGCACTCTTACACATTCCTAGTAAATATCTATAATGGTTCTAATAGAGCTTAACAAAATGTATAGCCTTAAAACTTTTCATCCTTGTCAGTCCCAGTAATTTCGGTTCTAGGAATCCAAACAGATCATCACTAGACATTTAGGAATAGGTAATTGGAGAACTCTGAGTATCCAACTCTAGTTTGGTTAAGTAAATCACAGTACAGAGTATGATTCAACCATTAAAATGATACTTAAGAAATACTTTAACATATGGGAAATGCTTAAGTCAAATAGTTAATGAAAAAATCAGAATACAGGGACACCTGAGTGGCTCAGCAGTTGAGCGCCTGTCTTTGACTCAGGGGGTGATCCTGTGGTCCTGGGATCAAGTCCCACATAGGGCTTCCTGCATGGAGCCTGCTTCTCCCTCTGCCTATGTCTCTCTCTCTATCTCTCATGAATAAATACATAAAATATTTTTTAAAAAAGAAAAAATCAGAATACAACCTTGTATATACAGTAGGTTTCCAACTATGAACTAAAAACACATAGACAAGACAATAGAACAACTACATCGAAGTAACAATAGTGGAAATGTTTCCTCTATGATAGTGTTATTGGTGATTTTACTTTTTTTCCTTATCCTTCCAGAAATCCCAGCATTTTTCAAATTTGTCTTAAAATGAGCATATATTTCATTATTTAAAATAAATATTATTTTTAAAGAATTCTCTTAGGTAAGTATATTCTTAAGATTTTTGTTGTTGGGGGATCCCTGGGTGGCGTAGCGGTTTGGCGCCTGCCTTTGGCCCAGGGCGCGATCCTGGAGACCCGGGATCGAATCCCACGTCGGGCTCCCGGTGCATGGAGCCTGTGTCTCTGCCTCTCTCTCTCTCTCTCTCTGTGAATATCGTAAATAAATAAATAAAAAATTAAAAAAAAAAAGATTTTTGTTGTTGTTGTTGTTGTTGTTAGCTGACAGGACATTTTAAAACACCCAGATATGACATTAAAATAAATTGTGTGTGCACTTGAAATAGCCATTTCCTTCTTACCTGAATCAAACATCACTTTAAGAAAAGTTTACCTTTCTTTAAAGACTGGGAGCATAAATTCTATAATTTAACAATGACAAAACTCTGATTTAAGGCCTATAACCAAATATCCTCATTTAAAGAAAGAAAAACAGCTACCAACGGCAAAGGACATATCTTTGCAGACACTACAGTAAACCTACATAAGTATCTAAAACATTAATTTTTTTTTTTAAAGATTTTATTTATTTATTCATGACAGTCACAGAGAGAGAGAGAGAGAGAGAGGCAGAGACATAGGCAGAGGGAGAAGCAGGCTCCATGCAGGGAACCCGACGTGGGATTCGATCCCGGGTCTCCAGGATCGCGCCCTGGGCCAAAGGCAGGCGCCAAACCGCTGCGCCACCCAGGGATCCCTAAAACATTAATTTTTTTAATATCCACTAATTCTGCCTTTGCATTTCTTTCTCTTTTTTTTTTTTTTGCATTTCTTTCTCATAAGTTTATTTGTAAACATCAGTTTGCTTACAATATGCTGTAGAAACAGGGAATTTCTTTCTTTCTTTCTTTCTTTCTTTCTTTCTTTCTTTCTTTCTTTCTTTCTTTCTTTCTTTCTTTTTGGGGGGGTGGCTATCACTGTCTCCTTGTATATTTCCGTGCAAAGAATTCCACTATTTGCAGACCACTGAGCCAACTTTGTCTTCATGTAGCTGGCAGATTCTTGTGGCCTTCTTACAAACACACCTTCCGCCATGACTTTTTCCAGCAGTGAACCAGAGCTTTAGAAAACACCAACTAACAGCCTCAAAGTCAGGACAGATGAGTAGCTGCTTTGTCACATGAGAAACACATTTTCCTAAAAGGAATATCATTACTTTGTATTCACTATTCAGCTTCCAGCTGCCAAAAGCTAAGCAAGGTAGGTCAATATGACCACATTTGATTGGCTGGGCTGAGCCTTCTCTCTAGAAACATCTGCAGAAGTCCAGGCTAAAAGTTCACTACTAATTAGAATCACTATGCTGTACACCTAAAACTAACATAATATTGTATGTCAACTATATTTCAATTAAAAAATTTTAAAAAAGAAATTAAAAAAGAAGAATTACTGGATAAAATACAAGATATCCAGTTAAACTTGAATTTCAGACAAACGATGAATACATTTTTTAAAAAGATTTTTATTTATTTATTTATTTATTTATTTATTTATTTATTTATTTATTCATGAGAGACACAGACAGAGAGAGAGAGGCAGAGACACAGGCAGAGGGAGAAGCAGGCTCCATGCAGGGAGCCCGATGTGAGACTTGATCCCGGGTCTCCAGGATCACACCCTGGGCCGAAGGCAGGTGCCAAACCGCTGAGCCACCCAGGGATCCCGATTAATACATTTTTAATACAAATTATGTCCCGCCCAAATATTGCACATGGCACTTCTCATGAAATATCTGGGCCATACTTTTAAAAAGCACTCAATGCTTATCTGAGACTTAAATGTACCTGGGTGTTACATACTTTTTATTTCCTAAAGCTAACAAACTTAATCCTAATTGATGCACTTAGAAGGTCTACAGGTCTTTTAGAGGATATAAGAATTGGTAGAAAGTTCAAACTTAATGACAACGGAAATGCTTAATATATTCAATCCTCTTTACACTCAAACCACGTAAACCAAAAATGTCCCCATTTTAAGTCTCTTAAGAAGAATCCATACACTGATCTCTGGGTTTTTTGGTTTTTTTTTTATGATTGTAAACTTGTTTTTTTTTTCCTTTTACACGAGGAAACATTTAAATTTTTTCTTAAGTTGTTATTCAACGCAATAAAGTACCTATCAAAAATGACAGATGCCTAGATCCTATCCCTGATATCAGAAAGTTGCAACCTAGAGAACCAGACAAAAGCACAAAATAATAGAGAAAAAGAGACCAAGGCAGTTCTCCTGTGTCCATGATCAGTGTGTACTGCGATCAAGAATAAGTGTCTAGCAACTATATAGTAATTTGTCAGCAGAAGTTTATGTCTCTTGTCTCCAAGAAATAAAAGTTTGGACTTGTATTTTGAAAGTCTACACTTCATTTTTTTCTAGTAATTTCTATCGCACATTACAGAGATATCAGCTGAGGTCAATTAGAAATAAACAAAAACCTGTCTTTCATGACAGTTTGAAAAGTGCTGATCTAGAAAATATTCAATTGTCTTATTTCCTTTCATTTCCACTTGCACATTTCTAGTGGTGGAGAAGTTGCATCGATGTGTTTTCTGATTGAGATACAAGGAATAATGAAACTCATATGAACTACAAAGGAAAAATGCAATTCTCTCAGATTTACTTTTCTTGTCTTCCTAACTCACTTTTTAAAAATCTATTCCTTACCCTCTAACCTATGTCACCTTCCTGACCCCAAGGACAATATTTAAGAGTACCAAACCCAAAGCCAGGAGATGTGAGACTTGTTGCTTGGGACCCTGGATAGAATGATTCCCCAGCCAAAGCCTCTTGTGTAAAATGTAGGTTGTAATGAGGTCATCTAAGGTCGTTTCCTAACTCCAATAGTCCATGATGCCGGGATGTGCTTGTTAAACTCCGATGACACCGCATCATTTTAGCTCCAGGGATACACTGGCTGGCCCCTGGGGTGGATGGCGAGCTTCAGGCCAATAGCACAAGCTTGACATGCTTCAGCCAGGGGCTTTATGTGACGCCCAGCCATTCCCAACAGCTGTAGGCTGGGAGGCCCCAAGTCCAAAAATAGCCACACAAATTATGATTTCCCTTCTAGAGATGACATCTCTGTGAATGGCACTAAATCAAGGCCAAGCAGTTAGCCTGACACTCTAGCCAATGCCTCGAAAACAGCTCAATCCCTGGAAGTCTAGGTGTACCATCCATCCCACCCAGGGCTTTCAGTATTTGAATGTTGATGCTCATTCTGCAGTCAGGAAACATAATTATTCGTTTTTCTTTAAGGAAGTTTATGACCGAAGGTAATGGGGGGAACATAAATGTACTGACTGTTTACTGACACTCATAAATGCTATGAACACAGACATATAATTGTCTCCTGAAGATCTGCTCTTGTAGTGTAGAATCTTCATTTTTAGCAATTTAACTACTGAAAGTTTACCCACCTTGAGGAGAATTATTTAGTGGAAAATAAAACTTAGCACCTATTTCATTCCGTGCTCCAACAACTTTCATCCTTTCAGAAAACTGGCTTTCCCATAAAATTTGCAGAAGGTAGCTTGTTATATAGGGCTAGTAAAACTAAGAGGTAATTAGTACAAACCAAACCTCTAAATAATAATGTCAAGTTTTAACATTTGCAGAGTTCTGGATCAACATTAACTAATAACTCCTCTCTCTGTTTTCCTCTGTGAGAAAAAAACTTTGTTATTCACAAATTATCAAGATAGAAAACAAAACAAAGAAATTGGTTCTGGCTAATTAGAAAAAAAAAGAAGAAAGAGGAAGAAGAAGAAGAAGAAGAAGAAGAAGAAGAAGAAGAAGAAGAAGAGAAGAAGAAGAAGAAGGAGGAGGAGGAGGAGAAGTAGAAGAAAGAAGAAGAAGAAGAAGAAGAAGAAGAAGAAGAAGAAGAAGAAGAAGACGAAGAAGAAGGAGGAGGAGAAGGAGAAGGAGAAGAAGAAGAAAGAAGAAGAAGAAGAAGAAGAAGAAGAAGAAGAAGAAGAAGAAGAAGAAGGAGGAGAAGGAGAAGAAGAAGAAAGAAGAAGAAAGAAGAAGAAGAAGAAGAAGAAGAAGGAGGAGGAGAAGGAGAAGAAGAAGAAAGAAGAAGAAAGAAGAAGAAGAAGAAGAAGAAGAAGAAGAAGAAGAAGAAGAAGAAGAAGAAGAAGAAGAAGGAGGAGGAGGAGGAGGAGGAGGAGGAGGAGGAGAAGGAGAAGAAGAAGAAAGAAGAAGAAGAAGAAGAAGAAGAAGAAGAAGAAGAAGAAGAAGAAGAAGAAGGAGGAGGAGGAGGAGGAGGAGGAGGAGGAGGGGGAGGGGGAGGAGGAGGAGGAGAAGGAGGAGAAGAAGAAGAAGAAGAAGAAGAAGAAGAAGAAGAAGAAGAAGAAAGAAGAAGAAAGAAGAAGAAGAAGAAGAAAGAAAGAAAGAAAGAAAGAAAGAAAGAAAGAAAGAAAGAAAGAAAGAAAGAAAGAAAGAAAGAAAGAAAGAAAAGGTAAGCAGCTCAGGTCAGAATTCAGCAAGTGCAAGCAAATGTTTACACCTGTTCAGAGTTAAGAACAATGGTCACTTATGACTAGGATGGACCATTAGGTCACACTGAGCTCATTTTTAGGAGACCGTCCAGGAAGGCTTGGCATTGCAGAATGGGAGAAACCAGTGTGAAATCCCTAGACTTTTGGATTACTGCTCTCCTACCTTAACTGCTGCAATGACAGGTACATGTGTGTGTGCAGGGGAGGAGGGACAGAGACGCTGCAAGTAACTCAGTGTGTACATGGCCTGCCTGTAGCTCTCCCCCAACCCCCCAATGGGCAGCTTTGCTAAATTTGTCAGTTAACCTTGCCTTACCCCTTCCAGGAGTGGCCGTACTGTCAGGGTCCCCAGGATGTCACCTCTTGGCTAGCAAAGAGAGTTAAAAGTGAACCACTCCAACAAAGGAAAAAAATAACAATGCTGAATAAGACCCCTTACCAGCTCATCTCTTTTCCTTCCTCTCCAAATTCAGTAGGAAAGAGAATTGAGAGCTTGTCAGGATTAGCTGCATGGCATTAAACAGTCCCTCCCAGGGAAGGCACAGAGAAGAGACTCCCTGGTACCTTGCTTTGGGGAGTGGCCCATAGGAACCCAGTGTCAGCAAGTCTCCAAAAAAGCAGCATCTGGAAAAGGAGACATCTCGCCCAGAGATGCCTCTTTCTTCCTCCCCTCCCAGACCTTAGGCTGAAAACATTGAGTTCTCTTGGTCTATAAAGGAGGACATATTATTAAAAGGGCCATAGGGAAGCCCATCTATTTCTCAATGTCCTAGAATGCCATCCAACCATCTGGGGTCAGATGCCCATTCTTCATCTCTCTCTGACTAGGGGGTGGGAGGCTCATGCCAATGCTTGAGTTCATTCTGATTTTAAGATTAAGGCAGAGTTTTCTCTCCCCTCCTGAGAGAAAGGTACACAGGTGTCCAGAGAGAGGGAAACAGTCAGGGACCACTGTGCTAATGTGGACCTGTGGATCTGGTGGTTTTGACAATGGGAAACCAAAGGTGGTTCTGAAATGGGATCTGGTGTCCAGATCCAGCTTACTTATTTTTGCTGAAAACTTTAAAAATTAGTTTCCTGGTAAAGAAACAATGTTGTGTCAAGGTCCCTGGAAAAATTAAACAGTGTTATTCTGTAAGGTCTTAATGGGAGGATCTATCCATTTTGACCAGGGATAAATGTATTCGATTCAATATGTTTGGTTTGGGAAATCTCTTTTTGTCAAACCCAGGATAACCAATTGTCCATTATACCATGTCCTTGCTAAGAGAAGCTGATGTAGAAATATTTAACCACCCCATCCATAAACATTTCTTTCCTCCCAGAGCAGAAAAAGGCTGATCTTCTCAAGGCCTAATGTTATTTATTTTCCAGTGAAGGGATATGATTTTTATGCCAGGTACAGTTTTCCTTTAGCATTTTTAAGTGCCTGCTTTTTAAGTGACTCCTAGAACTGAGATCCTGACCACTTGCCCTTGTTAAATATCTGGTGATCCTTTTACCCAACAGATGGGAAGGGCCTCCTGATATGCCCCTGGCCTAATTTCAATTTGGGTAATTGCATTCTGTCGACTTGAAATTTCCCCACCAGTTTAACCTGCCTGGGATATGGTGCCTCCTTCTCGGTCCTGAACTGCCTGGCGTGCCGATGGAGGCTGGGGAACACCTGGTGCATTCCACCCCAGAAGTGGATACATTTTAGTGGCAGGTGCAAAGGTTTTCTTCAGCTGAATACAAATTCTAACATAGGAATGAGCCTCTTGGATGCTTTTTATTTTTATTTTTCTCAATGAACATAACTTTCGCAGAACCAAAAATATAAAAGCATCCAAAGCATCAATATGAATGGAAAAGAAAATACATGCTCACTAAAACCAATCTATTGTGTGATCATTTTGCATTCCGTGAATCTTACAATGCTTCTAGATTTGAATGTTGACAATAAGGATAAATAATTCACATAAAGCAATCATTCCTTTTCTCAAAGAATTTTACACACAAATACATGTACACACGGGGGCACATGGGTATGTGCACACATCCTTCCATGCACGTATAGGGGTGTGTGTGTTTGGGTATACCAACTCTTACCTCCCTCTGGAGGGTCCTTTTTAGTTGGGAATAAAAACAGCTTTCCCCACAAAAATACCATGTTAGGCATTCTATGCATATCTTATTTGAGTAGGTAATACATTTAACTGTAAAGAGCTTATCTCCTGTAACAAACTGGAATCTTAGAAGGTATCCTATCCGTTTCTGTTTCCCTGGCACCTAGAACATAGTAGGTACTTAACTAATGGATTAAAATATAGACTACGTAGACAAACCTATTTAATCTTTAGCTCTAAGACCCAAAATGCAATTTAAGGACTGCAGGTCAAGGTATAGTTTTTTAAGGTACACCTTAAAACTCCGGGAACATTGGTGGCCCCAAAGTCACATCCCTTGGCTACCTGAGCTCTAGGAACAGTTACGTGCAAGCATAGGCTCACCTTGCAAACGACCAATACCATCTCTCAGAGGTGACTGCCAGAGATGCTGGTCTGCAGATTCAAGGCGAGTGCACCAAACCAACAGTAAACCAGTGGAAGATAGGGGCTAGTAGAGAAATGCTCCTGCCTTCCAGACTTCAGGCAGACAATCCTGGAAGTCCTTCCATACCTTCTCTGCATATCTCCATAAAACTGAATCCCACTGACCAACCTCAGTTTTTTTTTTCTTTTTCTGTAATCTTTTTCTCTGTGACCTTGATAACACACCATTGTATTGGACATTTCTCCTTCCCATCTTCCCACTCCCTTGCTCCTGCTTCAGGGAATCACCTCTCAAATGGACTATCTGCCCCCTTGCCTCAGGCTCCGAATTTGGGGGAACCCAGACTCTAATGACTTAGGACATCACCATGCTGACAGTCACACCAGCAGACTATCCACATATGAACACATAGAGTACCTATTCCCCCACCATTCATTTTCTTTCCCTATCATAGGACAGATAAGCCATACACCAAGACCACTCTGATATATATATAGGCTGACAGATTATATGCTATATTTATGCCAGGAAAAAGGAGGAGAACTAAGATTGTGCCTTGATGTATTCTAACCATATTAGTTTAGCTCTAAATATCTTACCTTACCAATGGCTCAAGAGGCATTCCCAGAGTCTCATAATTAGTAGGACAGTCCAGATTCTGCCTCATTTTAGCCTCTGCAGGTCATCATAAATTAGCTTAGAGGCCCCAAGCCTCTGTATGACTCAAGCTGACTTGAATCCTAATTTGTACTATGCAGCAACCTTAGCAATGCCACTTGCATGCTTAAGTCTTTTGCTCTCTTGGCCCTTGGAAAAAACATATTTGCAGTAGCACCTGTCTCTGCCATCCCTGTTTAGTGTAGATCATCAATGGGTAGTGTCCTAACCTAAGAATACAGCCTGATGAAGACTTGGGTCCACCATGTAATGACTATGCACGTCATGAAGCCAAGGGCGGGCTGCCACAGAAGAGGGCCAAGCCATCTTTGAGTTGACTGCCTCATACTCACTGGAGGGCTACCCTGTTGGCCACACTAGATAGAGAAATGCAGGGAATTCTCAGCAGTTTTGAAGACACCGGTGTTTAGACCTCTGGCTTCTTTAAGGGCAAATTGAGGCCAGTGCCTAATATAGTAGCCAGAGTGGGCCTAAGGTGAGCTGAGGGACCAGTCTTTCAGTTCATGGAAAGGACTGTAGTACCTTAAAAGTAGTATTAGAGAAGACCCATGAGGGATATGGATCATCCTTTGATTCTCATAAAATTGATGATTTTTTATAAGACTGTAAAAGCTCTACTTTCTCACTATAAAATGCAAAATTGCATTAAAACAATTGTATAAAAATTACATTAAACATACATCTCTTGGGATCCCTGGGTGGCGCAGCAGTTTAGCGCCTGCCTTTGGCCCAGGGCGCGATCCTGGAGACCCGGGATCGAATCCCACATCGGGCTCCCAGTTCATGGAGCCTGCTTCTCCCTCTGTCTGTGTCTCTGCCTCTCTCTCTGTGTGTGTGTGACTATCATAAATAAATAAAAATGAAAAAAATTAAAAATAAATAAATAAAAGCTGCACTTAAAAAAATACATCTCTGATCCTATCTGATCCTATCACACAGAGGTAACAGCTATTAATATTTGCTCTATTTGTTTCTAGTTTTTCCTATGAATAATGAATATATATTTCTCTCTTTCTCTGTGTTGTCCCTCTGTCCATATATGTGAGATCTAGAAAAAAATATTGTATTTCTGTGCACTTCCTTCTTCTGACAACATACCATGAACATTTTCTTTGAACACAGCACTTAATGGGGGCATAATATATAATCATAATATTTTGTAATTCTCTGTTAGGGATGTATAAGGTTTTTTAATGTTTGTTATGTATAACCTTATATTTATATATATTTCATATATACATGTTTTGAAATCCGCCCCCCCCCCCTCAGTGTGGATTCTGGGATTCCTTTCTGCAACAAGGGCCAGATATCCATCAGTGGGCAGTGTCTGGGTCATCCACATGACCATGACAAGCCACCTTCTGTGTGTTGATATCTAGCCTCATGGTCACAAGATGACCACAGCAGTGTTGGCCACGTTATAATCGCCCACCTCAAGTGGTTTCTTCTTCCTCTGGTATCTTTTAAAAATGTAAGAAATCTTACTAAAGGCTCCTGCCCCCAACAGTCTGCTCCTCACAGTTCATTGGACAAAACGGGTCACGTGCAATTTCCCAACTCATTCACTGATGCAGATGGAAGGGTAATGATTGGTTTAGACTACGTAAGACACACCTCCCTCTGAGCCTAGGCAAAAGATCATTGGCTCCAAGCAAACAGCGGCATATGGCTGGAGAATGGAACATGTGCTGTGGACAAGAAGTGGAGTCCTCCTGAAAAGAAAGGGGGACTTAAAGAGGAACTATATTCAGGGAGGCAAGAAGCAATTGTCTCCAATATAAATTAAACTTGTTTCGTTATCTTCTCACCTACATTATCACGCTCTCTTCCCCGATAACATTGTCCTTCCTTAATTTACCAGCTAGACACTCCTTTTTAATCAAATGTGTGCTGGTTATCCATGAATCTCTAAAAAGTTAACTGAAAAATTAACATCATAATGATAATGAGTTTAAGGTTTTGCTCTCCTTGGGGGCATTTCTGTTCTAAAAGGCAGTTCTGAAAGATATAATCATCTTCACGATCTATAAGACCAAAGTAGTAATGGTAGTATGGCAGGCAAGAAAGGATTCAAGACCCACTGTGACCCTCCTACCTTGCTCACCTTCCTCACTCTGTTACACTCACACTGGCCTCCCTGCTGTCTCTCCAGGAAGCCAGGATACTTACACCTGGGAGCCTTTGCACTTGACTTCCCGCTGCCTGAAACAAGCTTTCTCTAGATAGCCTCAGGGCTTAATTCCTTGCTTCTTATAGTTTTCTTACCCATATGCCACCTTATTAAAGAGGCTTTCCTTGATCCTCTTACATAACATAGTACCTTCACTTCACTCTGTAGCCTATTACCCTACTTTCCACATATTTGGCACTTATAACCACCTGACATGGTATGTAGGTGTTTACTATCTTTCTCCTAAATAGAGAGTAAATCCTATGAGACTAGAGTTTATGTTTTTTTAGATTGATTTCTTTTTTTTAATTTATTTATGATAGTCACACAAGAGAGAGAGAGAGAGAGAGAGAGAGAGATGCAGAGACACAGGCAGAGGGAGAAGCAGGCTCCATGCAGAGAGCCCGACGTGGGACTCGATCCCGGGTCTCCGGGATCGCGCCCTGGGCCAAAGGCAGGCGCTAAACCGCTGCGCCACCCAGGGATCCCCGAGTTTATGTATATTCATTGTTCGTTCCTCTGAGCCTAGACACAGTGCCTAAAAAGCAGGCATTCCATTGCTAAACATTGATTGAGCTGCATCAGAATAGAAGCCTGATGGCAAGTGATGCAGAGCATTTTCTCATGTGCATGTTGGCCATGTCTATGTCTTCCTCTGTGAGATTTCTGTTCATGTCTTTTGCCCATTTCATGATTGGATTGTTTCTTTCTTTGGTGTTGAGTTTAATAAGTTCTTTATAGATCTTGGAAACTAGCCCTTTATCTGATATGTCATTTGCAAATATCTTCTCCCATTCTGTAGGTTGTCTCTGAGTTTTGTTGACTGTATCCTTTGCTGTGCAAAAGCTTCTTATCTTGAGAGACCACCTCACACCAGTGAGATTGGGGAAAATTAACAAGGCAGGAAACAACAAATGTTGGAGAGGATGCGGAGAAAAGGGAACCCTCTTACACTGTTGGTGGGAATGTGAACTGGTGCAGCCACTCTGGAAACCTGTGTGGAGGTTCCTCAAACAGTTAAAAATATACCTGCCCTACGACCCAGCAATTGCACTGTTGGGGATTTACCCCAAAGATACAAATGCAATGAAACGCCGGGACACCTGCACCCCGATGTTTCTAGCAGCAATGGCCACGATAGCCAAACTGTGGAAGGAGCCTTGGTGTCCAACGAAAGATGAATGGATAAAGAAGATGTGGTCTATGTATACAATGGAATATTACTCAGCCATTAGAGATGACAAATACCCACCATTTGCTTCAACGTGGATGGAACTGGAGGGTATTATGCTGAGTGAAGTAAGTCAATCAGAGAAGGACAAACATTATATGTTCTCATTCATTTGGGGAATATAAATAATAGTGAAAGGGAATATAAGGGAAGGGAGAAGAAATGTGTGGGAAATATCAGAAAGGGAGACAGAACGTAAAGACTGCTAACTCTGGGAAACGAACTAGGGGTGGTAGAAGGGGAGGAGGGCGGGGGGTGGGAGTGAATGGGTGACGGGCACTGGGGGTTATTCTGTATGTTAGTAAATTGAACACCAATAAAAAATAAATTAAAAAAAAAAGAATAGAAGCCAATGGGACCTAATCCTGTGTAGTCATCTTTCTGTCATAACTCTGATGCCCACAGTAAGTCTAAGGAGGTCATATTTTCTTTTTCACCTATTTCCCTGTAGGCAAGACCTTCATTTTCCAGGATGCACTGTGTAGCTGTGTATGTCTTGAAATCTGAACAGTATCTATCTCTCTACTATGAAATAAAAGGCAAGTCCCAACTTAAGACACATCCTATAACTTGTAATACTATCTAATTAATAAAATGTGTTTCAATTCTGATTAAAATTTATCTTGAGTGCCAGAAATACTCATAAAAGCATATCTAAAAGCTACAAGGAAATAAGGTAATGTAATTATTCAACAATAACTTAAGAAGTACATTACCATGTGACTTGGAGCTCCCATCTAATGCTCTGGTTGAGACAGATACACACACACACACACACACACACACACACACAGAGTTTTATTTTTTATTTATTTTTAATTTTTTAAAAATTTATTTATGATAGTCACACAGAGAGAGAGAGAGAGAGAGGCAGAGACATAGGCAGAGGGAGAAGCAGGCTCCATGCACCGGGAGCCCAACGTGGGATTTGATCCCGGGTCTCCAGGATTGCGCCCTGGGCCAAAGGCAGGCACCAAACCGCTGCACCACCCAGGGATCCCCTCCCCACACTGTTTTCGAGACTTTCAGGCAAAATGGTGATATGAATATGTGGACATAATCACCCACATGAAACTATGAAAAAGCCTATATTTGACTTGGGAAAAGGACACGCTAGGAACCATATAGATGTACCAGAGAGCAGGCATGATTTCTGGTCATTTTGGTGTAAATATGCCAGATTAAAAGAAAGGCAACCACACCACCGTGACAGGGAAGTGAGAGGGAAAAAAACTAAGATAAATAAGAATGAGGTTCCAGCAGAACCTACATCACACTCACTGCCTGTGTGGAGACAGTGATGGTAGTGTATGTCTGGACTCTAGCAGCATCTCTGGGAAGACTAAGGTAGCAGACACCTTCGTGAGCAGCCTTCCTAGGCTTGTGTTATGCTAGCATAGCCCAGTCAGTGCTGAAGGGAGATCGGGGTACCCTGACCTCAGACTTTGACCTCAGAACAAGGGTATCCTTGCCTGTCAAAGAACAGAGCTCTGATCAGCTAACTCTTGGCTTCCTCACAAACTTGAGGAGTACACTGCTCAGCAAATCTCCAGGCAAAGGGGCTCTAGAGTGGCAAGATAGGAGCATAGCATGCAGAAGCTGGTCCCTTCTCTGAAAGACTTCTGTAGGTCACCCCTCAATCTCTGATGGCACCCAACCCAGTTCTCAGTTCCATGTATTGGGTAATATATTCTATTTGTGGAATGCTATAGAACTTTCATTTTAAATACCATATTCTCAACTAAATATTCAAGGATGCAGAATATGATACAGAATATCCTCATGTCATGATATATGTTGTATTAAGTGAATGAAAAAGTGCATACATGAGTCAGGGGTATTGGATTACAACTTCACAATATTTTATACATACAGCACACACATAAATCCATACAAAAGTAGTAGAAAGATATACTCCATTATGGTAATAATAACCAAAAAAAATTCTGAAGTTATCTTTATTTTTCTTTCTATTTTACATGTTATGAGAAAAGAAATTTAATTGGCCCTTCATTCCAAATATTTCCAGAACCTATACTCTATTCACCACTGCAAATACCCCAGTCAGAAGCACCATCATTTTTCACCTGGATTAGTGCATTAGCCTCCTAATAGGCCTCCTGGCTTCCATTCTCATAGTCTATCCACTACACAGCAGCTAGAGTAAGTTTTTAAAAATGTGAGTCAGATTCCTCTGCTCAAAACTCTCCGGTGGCTGCATATCATACTCATTTCATAAACCTCTTTATTACTTTACATATTTCTCCTGCTATCATCCTTGTACAGAATCTAGTAAGATAAGATGGGTCTTCTTTCCAGTCTTCAGACTTGCCAAACATCCCCTTCTATTTGCACAGGCTGTTCCTGCTGCCTAGAACACCCTTCCTTTCAATAGCACCATCTTCAAGTCTTTAATGCCTCCTTTCCTAGCAGCCTAGCCATCGCCCCAAACACCCTCTTCCTCCCTCCTGTAAGCAAGATTCCACAACTTACTTTCTTGGGGCCATGTTGCAAAGTTACAGGGAGTGAGATTCTCATAAAGTAGAATGTGAACCATGCCCTCTGACATTGTGAGCAATGTAAAGACCCCACTTTATTTTACTCTCTCCCTCCCCCTGTGAGACTGTCAGCTGCATGAGGGCAGAAATGTCTTTAGCAGTTATGGCTTTCACCACAGTTTCTAGAATAATGCTGGCATGTAGCACCTGCTACTGGATGAATGAATCACAGGATAGTAGGAATAAAAGTGATTTTTATTTTCTTCTGTAAATGATCTCTGTTTCCCCTATTATTTATAAAAACTAGAAAATAATTAGTAAAAAGAAAAATGTATACTACTACTCATTTCATTTCTCTTGCTCTTAGCCTGGAAAGTAAATTTCTTCTGGACTCACACTAAAGAAGAACTAAAGAAGATTATCTGTTTAAACTATCATTGAATCAAATACCCAGTAAAGCATCTCTAAGCTCTTCAGTTATTTCCATGGGTTTTCCTCACTCCCACTGATTTTGGTGTAGTTTCTGATCAGTCATGATGGTAGGAGATGACCCAATTTCATAACATCTGAAGCTATTCAATTTTTCTATGATATGATTCCATCATGGGCCAAGTCGAATGGTCCAGCAGAGAGATGCTCTCACATTCTCTTAAAAGGTTATCCTTTGGGTTTTCTTTTAAGATAGTGTTTCTTAGGAGAAAAATTGAAGCTTATATCTAAGGACATACTATACGATGAAACTTTTTCTCTGTTACGAGTCCTCCTACCCTCACACGTGGCAGAAAACATTCTGAAGACTCAGACTTTCAGCTCTAAAAATGTTAATGACCAAGTGCATTTGAACCCATCTTTAAATCTGCTTTTAAGTATTTTTAAAGTCAGTTAAGGTATTAACCCACTGAAAATTTTGATAATTTGCAAAATATCTCTGACCTGACTCTCTGACAATGGTAAATAAAACCAAGCCAACAAACAAAAACCATATATGAGATTCATCCTTTGCCACTCTTTGCTTTATTTAATATTGCAGCAATTTCCTCTGTAATAAACAACTCAAAATCGAGCAAAGACATACCAACCATGGAGGAGAAAATGAGTCTGGTCAGCAGAAATATGGGACCTACCTTTAATCCTTTAATAATGGTCCAGAAAATAATTTATCTCGTGCTGTTATTTTGTATCTGGCAGTTCAACCAAAGACATCATTCCGTCCTTAGGAGGGAGAATCACTTTTACTCTAGCCTCGGTGGATAGCTTTATATAATTTATATAGTTTTTAATTTTGGTAATAGCAACTAGCTGGCTAAGGCAATAAGCCCTTTTTAACAAAGACTAAATAAAGAAATCTCTCATATTTCAATTAACTAACTGAACCAAATCATAAAGAGCATGACTGTTTCATTTCATTTGGCTGTTGCTCAAAGAATGTTCACTCAAAAAAGTTTCATTGTTAATATTTATAATGTTCACACTAACATAAACATTATAACTAATACTATAATGTTCATACTAATATTGGAAAATTAGAAAAACACAAATCTGAGATAGAAGGGCCATCACACCAACTAAAACTCTTGTTTTTATTGAATTAATGGTGTTGTCCTTGGCTTTTTACCTCTAGAAATGTGGCAGGTGCCAGGCAAGCAATGGGTAGGAATGAAAGATGGTGTGTCATACAAAAGTACACATGAGTGGTCCCATTTATTTAAAAATCTTGAAATTATCAATAGTCTCACTGGTTGTATGTTATGGCTGCAGATTTTTTAAGTATACAGGTGATAACACTATTTTCAATACCATATATATCATTCTTGCAAATCATAGTAGTCATTGAGTAACAATTGATAAATATAATTAATCTTTTCTTAGGACACATAATGATTGTGTATGAGAACATCATATAATTGCCCTCAATTAGATATAAGTTTCAAAAATTATTTGTAAATTCTATCAAAAGTCCATCCCTCTGATCAACTCACAAGTACATATAATTCTTACAAACACTTGCATGTACTATATTATTTTAAAATTAGTAATAATTGGGATCCCTGGGTGGCTCAGCAGTTGAGCACCTGCCTTTGACCCCAGGAGTGATCCTGGAGTTCCAGGATCGAGTCCCACGTCGGGCTCCTCGTGTGGAGTCTGCTTCTCTCTCTGCCTATGTCTCTGCATCTCTAATGAATAAATAAATAAAATCTTAAAATAAAATAAAATAAAGTTAGTAATAATCATTTTAAATAACCCATTATAGAAATTATTTCTAAGAGATTAAACTTATTAATAATCTAATATTGTGAAATTCTAAATAAAAACATCTTTCTACTTGTCATTTGGTCATCCATATTCATAAATTTCCAAATTTCATGCGCACTTTTTTTTAATTTTCTTTTTTTTTTAATTTATTTATGATAGGCACACAGTGAGAGAGAGAGAGAGGCAGAGACACAGGCAGAGGGAGAAGCAGGCTCCATGCACCGGGAGCCCGACGTGGGATTCGATCCCGGGTCTCCCGGATCGCGCCCTGGGCCAAAGGCAGGCGCCAAACCGCTGCGCCACCCAGGGATCCCTAATTTTCATTTCCGCATCTCTGAGAGCAGGTTGTGTCACATAATGGATGATATGAAAGTACCGCACACTAGCTTAATAGGATGCCTTTTGTTCTCCTTCCCAGTTGGAGCGATAAAACATAAAATGATGATGTTTCTTGTAATCGTTGCTTCTTGAATTCAATGAACTATAGGAACAGACACTGTTTCCCTGGCTCACTAACTAGGTTTGTCGTATGATATTATACCTGGCCGAAAGTTGGTTAACTATATTCCAGGACAGATGGGTCCCCGGTCCCACACGCGAGGGTACTTAGCACTTCGCCTGGCAAAAAGCAAGCTTTCAACCAATGAGAACAACTGCCTTCTTTGGCATGAAATATCTGAGTATGTGGCGCAGATGCCGATCCTGACTCTGCTAATCTCCTTTATTAAATTCCTGTCCCCAGGCCCTTCTCTTTTCTGGAGGCGTGCTTTGGTCTAAAAAACCCCCTTTACCCAGAGTAGCCTGGGAGGTTGCAACTATCTGCCCCCCTGGGTGGGGGGTGGGCGCGCGCACGTGACCAGAGTAGACAATCCCAGCTCTTTTGCCTACAGGCAGGCGATGCAACTGCTTCAGAGCTTCTTCCCCAGGGAGAAAGCTAAACTGGACTTCTGAAAGCAGGCCCTTGCCTAACGCCTCCCCGTCCTACTCAGCTTCCCTGACTCAAAGCTTTTCCGTGAGAGCACACCTTCAGTGAGTCACTTCTACACGAATCACAAGAGCTTCTAGACAGCCCTGCCTAAGAGCATGTTTGCGCAGGTTTCGGCTGGGTGAGGTTTTCTACTGGTGTCTACAAGAGGTTTGGCCAGCATCATCGTCTGAAAACAACCAGTTGAGCCTTAGGGAACCAGACCTAGGGATTTACACGGCTGCCCTCACGGCCTCAGGGGGAAACAGATATGTAAATGAACAATCACAAATTAGTAAAATGCACATAGATGAAGGGTGCTAAGAAATACCGGAGAGAAGAGTGAATAATGATGCTGGGAAGTCACTGAAAGCTCTGTTGAGAGAGTTAAATTTGGGTTCAATCATGAAGACATGAAAGTGGCTGAGATTTGCTCAGGTAGACAAGGGGTAAGGCTGAACCAGAGAGAAAATGTCATGTTTAGTTAAAAGAGGTTTGAGAAACATGTTGTGTTCACAAATCTGCACGTAATGTGCTAAGAGGGAATAAGTTGCAAATTGGTACAAGATGAATGTGTGTCTGTGCATATGCACATACATAGAATTACATAGAATTTTCGATCAATTACGTGATGGAGAACCGGAGAAAGATAAGTAGGAAAATGACATAGATTTCTTTAAAAAATTTTTAAATTAATTATTTTAGTTTAGGTGAAATATGGATGAGAAAAAAAACTCAAAATGTATAACATGATATAAACATTTAGTTAAAGAAGATTCTAGCAACAATATAGAGAATGTAAGGGAATGGAGTGGATCTGCAGGAGGAAAAACCATTTGAACGATGGGAGTAAAGGTGCCAGAAACTCTGCAGGCTGGGAGGATGCAGGCTCTAGAGGAACTGGTCTGTAATTAAATCTACTTATACACTCAGATGTGTTGGGGTCATTCTATTTCTTGCACTTAGTAGGTAAGTAGGCGGAAAGCCAGACCCCCTACATCTTTCAGGATAGGTCAGAGAGTATGGGACTCCACGTGAGAAGGGCAAAGAAAAATTCTCAGTCATCCGTCAGGTCCTATTATCAGCAACAGGATCCCTCTGTGAAAAAAAAGACATTTGTCTCTCCAATGGGGTGAATGTTTCTGAATCTCCAGCTCTGTGAAACCATTCCCACGCAGTTGATATCTTCCATCTTTTCTTTATATTAAAGGGACTTGTATTCTTTGATTTCTCTGTAAATCACCATTATGCTTTTGACAGGCACACAGCAACCCATTACAATATCCCAGGGAAGAAGTGATAAGGGTTAAACTAAGACAATGATCTAGGGAAGGAGAAAGGGATGGGAGGATCACGATGGGGCACTGAAAGATTTATGTGGTAAAAATAAAATAAATGCAAACTGGCTATCCTTTGGAAGTAAGATAGGCTAAAGTAGAAAATACCTATTTATGCCACCTTAAAAATCTTCATGCTCAGAAATGTCACAGTGTTAGCACACTAAAATAATATTAAATAGCTTCTTGTTTGTTAAACCACAAAAGTGTATCAGTTTGCAAAACTCAATTCGAGAGAGGCAGATAAGGAAAAGGGAAATAGAGAGAGACATAAACAAAAGCTATCTTCCTAAATCATAAAAGTAAGATATGAACATTTAGCTAGGTCTGAAAGCTAGGAAAACAACAAAAAAGGTGTCATTTTTCTCTTGTAAAATTTCATCATTAAACTCTGGGTTTGCTAACTATGGCCATGAATCATAGCTACATGGCACTGATGCTACGCTACTCTAGTCTCCTCTGGGAGAGGCCACTATGCCATTGTGTTATGACAGCAGGTCTGAGCCCAGCCAACATTGTCTAAACATTGTCTTAGGCATCCAATGACCCATGCCCTCCTGCCAAAAATTCACAGGCTCAGCTGTGAGTTGTATCCTCCTGTAAGCAAGTTGTTAGTGACTTATCTTACTAGGAGGGAGGGAAAAGGAAGCAAAGATACTCCCCCTTTGACCAAGGGAAGTGCCTGGCAATGCTTCTTCTCCTGAATGCACATGAGTGTAGACAGATCCCCTTTATATGGGACGTCTGGGTGGCTCAGTGGTTGAGTGCCCGCCTTTGGCTCAGGGCATGACCCCAGTATTCTTGGATCCAGTTCCAAGTCGGGCTCCCTGCATGGAGCCTGCTTCTCCCTCTGCCCGTGTCTCTGCCTCTCTCTCTAGGTCTCTCATGAATAAATACATAAAATCTTAAAAAACAAAACAAAACAACAAAACAAAACAAAACAACCCAGATCCCCTTTATAGAGCCGGTACACCCATCCCCCAGCTCCTGTGCATAAGAGCTCACAGCTGCCCTGCCTCCGGATAATTACCCAGAGTCCCCACTTTCCAGAGAGAAATACTTTCTAATATGACTTAGGTTCCAGGACCCCCAAAGATCAGGACAGAGCTGATTGTTTTCCCCTGAGAGCACATCCTTGCTTGACTCTTTTCTCTTTCCTATTCTGCTTCCCTCACTTCCCTGATTTATTTATTTTTTTCCCATTTGCTTCCTGAAAAGCACTCTTACAGTAAATCACTGAGACCCAAATGTCTCCCCCAAGGCCTGCTTTTAGGAAACGTGACCTAAAATAAAAGGCTTAACAATAATATGGCTGACCTAAAATAAAAAATTGGCAACTGAGATTTTCAGCAAAATAAGACAGGGAGAACACTATTTGGTGGTAATATTCATAATCCTAACAATACTGGCAAAAGAGAAGAGATGCTTATATTTCATTAGGTCTCAAGATAACATGATGGTCCAACAAAGAGGAGTTATGTAGTAATTATCCGTGACAACAGCAACATCACATCAGCAAGGCAGACTAACAATTACATGTTGTTTTCCTTTGGAATTGTATTGACAGTAATACAACACTTGTACCACATCGTTCTATTTGTATGCCATTAAGTATGTGACCTTGAAAAGAAGTTGCTTAATCTTTCTGATCCTCAGTTTCCCTATCAGCAAGATAAATTTAAAATGCCTTCTTCCTGTAATCATCATGAATATTAAATGAGAGGCTCCAGCAAAGCAATTAGCATAACACTTGGCTCTCTCCAAATATTAATTTCCTTCCACTTTCCTACCATGTCACCATCAATTAATATTTCTTTTTAACGCACTGGCTGTATTGTACCGTAATCAACACTAAGATTTAATCTAAGTTTATTCTTTTATCATTGTTCAAGGTGATGTGATCAGTATGAGAGATTATTTCCCATGCTTCTGAGAACAAATTATGGGAAACTGACAGGATTAGCTCATTTACTATAGTGGATATTTGTGTTTTTGCTTGCCCAGCATATCTCTCTCTCTCTCTCTCTCTCTCTCTCTCTCATGTTTATTTAGTGCTGGCAGCATGCTAATTTTTCCCTGGGGAAGTCCCTCTGTATTTCTAAATTTTTATTAAAGATGGTCTCCCACCCATAGGAGGGCTGGGCATCTGACTCAGCTGAACCAATCAGATGTATTTCCCAAAACTGTTTGTCTTGAGTGACCACAGGATGCAAAATGGTTGACATTTCTTCCTCATCACAGTGATGCTCTGAACAGAATCCTCATTAGTTCCTGCTCCTTGATCTCTCAAATTCAGCTCTTCTTTGAGAGGCCTTTGATTTCACAATCTACTTATCATTTCAATAAATGGCTTCTACTGCTGTTAGCCAAAGATAGTCTCTGTTGCCTGCCACCAAATGAGCCCTATAAACAGTGATGCTTAAATTTAAAAAAAAATTCAAGAATTTCAAATAAATCTTTAAAGATGGACTTAGGACTTTACATTCTAAAGTGGAATGCTTTAAAGCAAAGAAGAAGAAGAAGAAGAAGAAGAAGAAGAAGAAGAAGGAGGAGGAGGAGGAGGAGGAGGAGGAGGAGGAGGAGGAGAAAAGAACATTCTCAATTTTATTTGAAGGGATCAATATCGCGGTTATTCATAAATATATATGTTTTATATATAGGATCATTTGCCAGTTCTGACACCAATGGATGATATATCTTAATTAAATATGTTTTACATTAGAAATATATTACACATGATGATAAATTTCAGATAACCCGATGCCACTTTCATGTTTCACTTGTGTTTTAAAACATATGCCCCTTCTCAAACTAAAAATTAATACAATAGCAGATTATAATATCCCTACTAATATATTAGCAGATTCAGTATTCCGTAAGTACTAATGATATTATCAAATCATAACTAAATTATGGTAGAATAGGAGAGTATCCCAGAACTTCTGATTACAGATGAATCACTATAAAATTAACAATGTACTATCCCATAGAGTATGTTCTGGTATCTATTATTTATCTGTCAAAGGGGAATTAATAGGGTATCCCAGATCCTGAGTCACACCAGGATGATTCTCACAGCTCAGGGGAGTATCCCTTCTAGACATACCTTCTATCCATCCCACACATATTATTACCATATTGCTGTCCCACTGCTAACCTACATGCAAGTATGCTTAGACTCGGTAGGCAAAGAGACCAGAGTCTCTATGGAACTCTCAGCAGGGCAGCTCCTGGTCCAGGGAAATGTAAGCCCATGGTATTCTGGAGATCAAGTGCAGGTTCCCGAGGTGCCGCGACATTCTCAGGACAGCGCACTTTGCTGTTTAGCCACTTAGAGCTCCAAGTTCTCCTCCCCAGTCCCTATGTTACTCTATCTCCCTCAGAGAAAATACTTCAGGTCAAGTCTGTGCCATTGCAAACTCATGCATCTATTGAACAGACATTTATTGCTTGGTGGTAATGTGTCAGGCTCCCAGCTGGACTCAGAAAAACAGTGGTGAACAGAACCGATGAAATCCCCACTTTCACATTTGGATGTGAGTGGCTGGGATGGGCAAGAAGCAGGTAAATAAGTAGACTAACTAGACAATTCCAGATAGCCATAAGCACTAGGCAGAAAATAAGGAAGGTGAGTTGATTGAGAGGGAACCATTTGGTAGTGACAGGATGGTTAAATTTAGTTTTGGTGATTAGGAAGGGTCTTTCAGGGGAGGTAGCCTTCTTGTCCTATGACTGTGCCAAAGAACTATATAAACAGATTTAAATTTTGTGAGAAGAGCAGAGGACATCAAAACACACCCGCAATGTACTGGTTATTATAGGGCATGTGTCCCATCGGCCTGTACCCATCTGAAACACACAACTACTGCTATTTGAAATGTCAGTATCTAGGATATGATATCCTCCTCCGTGCCCACTCCTCATTTTTTTTGTTGTTGCAATTATATTAGCTTAAAGGAACTGTGTATCGAGATTTAGCCTCCAGATTCTTACCCAAATTCCTACAAAGTAGTAATATTTGAATGAGTAGAAAAAAAAAAAAAACCCTTAAGAGTTGTCTTGGTCTCCTGTGAGCTTATCTTTATTGCTGGATATTCTAAGACAACGATTTCATTTTCTGTTTCTCTTTTTGATGAGGAATGATCAATGGTTTTTCAAGTAAGGATTTTAAAATAAATGAAAAACAGCTCCTTTCTCTAAAAATTAAAAAACAAAATCTTGAGCAGCCCAGGTGGCTCAGCGGTTTAGTGCCGCCTTTAGCCCAGGGCATGATCCTGGAGACCCGGAATCAAGTCCCATGTCAGGCTCCCTGCCTGGAGCCTGCTTCTCCCTCCCCCCTCTTTCTCTCTCTCTGTCTCTCATGAATAAAAAAATAAAATATTTTTAAAAAGTAAAAAAAAATCTTATTCAATATTTATTTCTTTAATGGCGTTTCAACATAGTATACTATAGTGTCAAGAGGAAAATATCTATTGCCAAGGTAAAGTACATGGCGTGTACTAATACCTTATGGTTGAAAGAGTGAATATATGTGGTTTCTCATTCAGACTGCCCCCACCCCACTAGTTTGACTTAGACAAATTCTTCATTCCCTAGAGACCACCAGCCTGATCACCTGGAGAAAGAGAGGTTACATCAGATGGTCTATAAGGTCATGTCCAACCCTACAATTGTATGACTCAATAACTCAGCTGGCTATTCCCGATGACATAGTTAAAATGACATTGACTTTAGAGCCTACATTTCGAGACTGGGTACCTATGGCAAGATAAAGCATTCAAGGAGCCAAGCTGGCAATGGGACTTGAGAAAGGCAAGTGGAAGCAATGCTGTTGCTGGCAAAGACCCAGGTTTGGTTCTCCATGCCACCTCAAATCATTCCAGACCAAGCTCATAGTCACAGAGACCCAGAGACCAATACTCACTTGGGAGAATTCTTTAAAAAGAAGAAAAGCACTTCACTAAAATACTACCCTACCTGCAGCTTTGTTCTCAGATGGACCTGAGGTCAGAACCTGTGCTAAAGGCTAACCCAGATCTCAGGAAGACATCTAAAAGCCTCAATCTCCACATCTATAAAACAGAAAATAAAAACCGTATTTCCCTCTTTGAGTTTTTGTGAAGATTAAATAAAATAGTGATTGCAAAGCACTTAGTATAGTATCTCTTATTATTCTTTTTCTTAAAGATTTATTTATTTATTTATTTATTTATTTATTTATTTATTTATTCATGATAGACATGGAAGGAGGGAGGGAGAGAGAGAGAGGCAGAAACACAGGAGGAGGGAGAAGCAGGCTCCATGCTGGGAGCCCGATGCAGGACTTGATCCCAGGACTCCAGGATCACGCCCTGGGCCAAAGGCAGGCACCAAACCGCTGAGCCACCCAGGGATCCCCATCTCTGATTATTCTTAGGAATTTTTATAAACCTCTCTGACCTTTGGACATAAAAGAATCTGCACTCAGGCTCACCTACACCATGCTTTGGAAACATTAAATCATTCCAACAGCAAGTCAAAAGAATTTCTCAGCAGGTAGCAATTTACTTCCTTGAAGTTAAATTCAAATGTTTTGTTTTATTAAAACAAGCAAAACAAAGGTAACAAGGTTCTATTTCTGCTTTGTAGCTGAACATGTGTATGAATGTAATTGTAGTTGTGCTCCATAAATCTGACAGCCATTTTCAAACTTGATTGGTAGAGTTTATGCAAGTGTATGCAATGCACATTATGCTGTACTCTTTCAGTTACAAATGATATATAAATACAGGAGGATGAAAATTTAGAGAACCACTCGGAGACCCACAAAACACCAAAAACAACTTCAATATATAGACTACAAGCCTGGAATACCCACAACCTTGATGTTTATCATTGGTCATGCTGAGCAGGCAAGCCTTTGCTTTCTGATCTAATCAACTTCAGAATGATTGTGAAGCCAACAGCTGTGTCAGAGCAATTGGAAAAATAGATTCAGAACAAAGGGGAAGACCCATCTCTCTAGGACATCTCCCTCTGGAACACATGCTAAGCTTCAATGGAATGTATAAATATTTCATTCACTATTTTGTACAACATTACTCCTATGATTTATATGTCCAACCCATTACTTTTAAAAGAACATTGACATACCCTTTGAACAGTGCCTCCTCTAACCTCCCTCTTCCCTTACTTAATGAGCGTAGGGGGATTAGAACCCTAAGTAGAATCTTTGCCTGTTCCATATAACATCACAGGTATATTTATATACCAAAATATAAAGTCATTTACTTTCATTTTGTAGAAGTGTAGCTTCCCTTAGGACAGCTGTTATCTGGGATATTTTCTGTTTTGTGTTTTCTTTCATGATATTTTGAGAAGGACAGAGGCATGAGGAGGTACTGAGATATTGTACTTCCTATCCCTATTGCATCTGAAGGGAACAGGAAGATAAATAAAACGACAGGCATGTAGAGGAAGAGTGGGAAGAGGAGAACTGGTTGACCCTGCTAGAAGGAGCTGCAGGTCCACAAGCTGGCTTGCTTTCACAACCTCACAGTTGGGCCAGTGGCTTCAAGGACACAATTGACCAGATAGACATGGCCTCCTTCAATTGCTGATTCCTATCTTTGCAAATTTTAAGGAATTCTAGAGTTTAAGTGGATTGGGATCAATGCAATTTATGATTAAGCATGTTTTGGTGATTTTTACTTTCTAATAATGTGTATACTTAAAAATCCAGAAAGATGTGGGCCAGAACACTACTCAGTATCTTTCAAGTCAGGAAACACAGGATTTAAAATATATTATTTATGTTTTAATAGTAAGGTAACACAATTTTTGCTAACCTCCAGACAGTTGAAATAGCTAAAAAATTAAAACAAGGGGTCAACAGTTCACCCAGAAAAAGACCACAATAAATAGTCTATTTTTTTTTCTGTTACCAGATGTTTTGGATATTCTCAAGCAATCCCGATCCCCTAAATAGAACTCGTCCTTCACTGATAAGGAATAAATGCTTTAGGGGATCCCTGGGTTGCACAGTGGTTCAGCGCCTGCCTTTGGCCCAGGGCGTGATCCTGGAAACCGGGGATCAAGTCCCGCGTTGGGCTCCCGGCATGGTGCCTGCTTCTCCCTCTGCCTGTGTGTCTGCCTCTCTCCCTCTCTCTCTGTATCATGAATAAATAAATAAAATCTTTAAAAAAAAGGCGAAAAAAAAAAGAATAAATGCTTTGGGATGGGTTTTTATTTTTCTCATTCAATGACAGGTTCCTTTTTTTTTTTTTAAAGATTTTATTTATCTATTCATGAGAGACACAGAGAGAGGCAGAGACACAGGCACAGAGAGAAGCAGGCTCCCTGAAGGGAGCCTGATGCAGGACTCGATCCTGGGACCCCAGGATCACGACCTGAGCCAAAGGCTGACACTCAACCGCTGGGCCACCCAGGCATCCCAATGAGAGGTTCCTGCTCCAGGAGGGATCTGCTCAGTCTGCCCTCATTCCAACCTTGCCCCCCATCCTGCCGCCTGTTAGGGAGGGGACCTGGTACACAGATTATGCTTCCCAAGTTCTTGGGTCTGCTAGCTTCTGCCTGGGTTCCAACTGAGCAGAGACTAGACAGCAAAGAAAAGGAATATATAGGTTATCCCCTCCTTCTTCCCTGCCTTCGGAGGCTTCTCTATCAGTAATATGCTTCTCTGTAGTTTCAGTTTCAGTCGACACCTTTCTGGAGCTTCAGCTGCATAACTTCTTCCATTTGCCCCCAGTCTAGGGGTGATGGTGGCTAATAATCTCACGGAGCTTGCTTGGCTTCTCAGTTCGTCACCCCTGGACACGATCCCCTGAAACACATTCCTTTTTGTTTTAATAACTAGCATGGATTCTGTGTTTCTGGCTAGCCTCTTCCTGATATACCTCCACAGTAATTTATAGACTGTTACCTTTTCTTTAGTTCATTCAACAATTCTAGAGCATCTAAATGTAGCAGGTACTGCTTGAGTGGCTAAAAGTACAGCAGCAAACAAGGCCAACAGTATGCCTGTTCTTGTGAAGCTCCATAAGTTTCATGAAGACGGACAATAAACAAAAATATAAAATGACAGATAATAATATGTAAAATTCAGAGGAAGAAGGCTAGGCAATGTGCGGATGAGAGACTGAGCACTACTTTAGTTTGGAGAGTTACAGGAAGCCTCACAGAGGAGGTGCCATTTGAACTGAGCTATGAAGGACAAGAAGGGACCAGCTATGTCACAAAGAAGAGACGGAGCACTCCAGGTAGAGACAGGGAAACTTGGGCAGGAAGAAGTTTAGAATAGTGGAGGGACAGCGAGGCCAGAAAGGAAAAGCTCCTCCTGAGCAGAGGTCAGGGATGGAGGTAGAAGACTGGTCATGGAGATAGGAATTTGAACTTTATTTTTCTAAGTGGGATTAGAAGCCATCAGAGAGTTATAAGCAGAGGTAGGGAGCATGATTTAATTTATAATTTTAAAAATTTACTCTAACTGCTTTTGGGAGAGTGGATCGAGGGAGGGCAGGAGGGGAAGCTTCCAGGTGAGTCACCTCTATTACCAGGGTACCTATGATGGTGGAGGTTGGGCTAAGGTGGTAGCAGTAGAGAGGGAGGCGATGTAACTGCTGTCAAGGGAGAGTGGATGGGATTGCTGATAAATAGAATGTCAGAGTAAGATCAGGAAAGAATAATGAAGGATAATTGTGATTTTTTTGGTTGACCAAATAGATGGATACGTAAACCAAAAATCATTCTCGATCATATTTCTTTCATCTTACTAGAGTTAACATTCTTCTCTTGAGAAGTATTCATACATAAATGTAAACCTGGTATTTGTTTCATTACCCAGCATTTTATTTTGAAAACTTTCAAGTCTTTGAAAATATTACAAGGACATTACTGTAAACACCACAGGTTCCTTTTCCTATATTCACCAGTGTCAATATTTTGCTACATCTGCTTATATCATTTTCCCTCTATATATCACCCACACACACACACACACAGTTTCACTAAAACACTTAAAAGGAAGTGGCAGACATGACACTTCCCCTCTTGATTATTCAGCACATATCTTCAAAGAACAGGACATTCTCCCATAAAGCTGTTCTATTTTCACTCCCAAGAATTTTTACCTTAATGTGAAATTATTATCTATCATATAAGCCCTCTTCATATTTCTGTTTCCCACAAAATTGTTTCTTACAGCCCTTATAGAACCTCCTTTCCCCTCAAAATCTGCTATCCAATAAAGAATCATTCATTTTTCATATCACTGTTGTCTCCTTAATCTAAAATAGACCAGTCTTTTTTTTTTTTTTTTTGAAGAGTCTAAGCCAGCTACGATGTTCCTCAATGGAATTTTTTCTGCTTGTTTCTTCAAGATTGAATTAAAGACAAACTTTATTTGGTGGATTACTACAGAGATGATATTGTGCCCTTCTTAGTGATCAGCCAGGAGGTGCATGCTATTACTTGGATCCAATTATGGGTCAGATAAGTTTGATCACTTGGTTAAGATGGTGGCTTTTTAGTTTTAATCAATAGAATCTTAATAGCCTTCAACCAACTCATGAAATTAGAGAAATATCTCTTTGCTATTTCAAAACATAACAACAGTCACTGCACAGAATGTTCATAAAAATGTCCACTCCCTTGAAGGTGGATAGCTCTCTCTGGAAATATAGGGAAACCGGTAACAACAATAGTGAAAGAAGGCTGTATGTGTGTCACCTGTCTTAAACAAGCAGCCATAGGTAGTTTCTATTATAAATAACTCTTTGGAGAAGAGTTAGAACATAGCATGACATGAATGGAAAGTGATGTGCAGATCTAAATTTAAATGATCACAGAGGGACACCTTGGCAGCTCAGTAGTTGAGCTTCTGCCTTTGGCTCAGAGCATGATCCCGGAATTTTGGGATCAAGTCCCACATCCGTGGGGAGCCCGCTTCTCTCTCTCTCTGCCTGTGTCTCTGCCTCTCTGTGTGTCTCTCATGAATAAATGAATAAAATCTTTAAAAATAAATAAATAATAAATGATCACAGAAAGTGGGTTCCTCCATGCATAATGCCAATCCTTTGCTTGAAATAAGTGCCACGGGCTAATTCCATAAAAGAAAAGTCATATGCAAATATTTACACAAAACGGTACACTGGATATTCTCGCACCTGTTCTCACAATTAATCCTCAGGTTGTTTCTTCATACATGTAATTAAGATTCAGAAAGGCTCCCTAAATTTCAATAGTTCAAATTCTCAAATTCAAGTCTCAAAATTAATTCTCAATTCTCAACGTTAATATGTTCCAATTTACCATTGGAATCTATAATAAAGTTACTCTAAAATACATGTACTATCCAGAGTGGGGGTGAATGGGTGATGGGCACTGAGGGGGGCACTCGATGGGATGAGCATTGGGTGTTATTCTGTATGTTGGCAAATTGAACACCAATAAAAAATAAATTTATTATTAAAAAAAGAAAATGAGTAAAGAAAAGTGAAATAAAACAATTTTTGAATTCCTAATTGACCCAACAGACAATGGTTTGCTCAAAAACCAGCAACCAAGTACTCAGCGATCACAGCTTATGAGTAAGTGAGATGAGGGCCCTACGGCATGAGAAGGAGGAATTGAGAATACTCTGTTCTGAGGAATGTGTATTGTGTGTGAAGCCTGTGAGGGCACTCGGATTCTTTATAAATGCATCCTGCAAACTCTTTAAAAAATAAGAAAAGAAGCATAATCTAGATACTAAGGAGGGAGAGAAAATGCAATCACAAAATGTTGAATTAAAACCAAAGGAAGCAGGAAAACACTGGAAGACATAAAAATAAACAAAGAACAAGGGCAATAACAGACAACAGTAACCAATATGGTAGATATTGATCTAACTATACTCAGGATCATGTTAAATATCAGTGGTGTAAATATGCTAATTAACAGCCATGTTAAGACACTCAACATCACCCAGCATCAAGGAAACGCAAATCAAAACCACAATGAGCTACTTACCTCATACCTGTCAAAATGGCTAAAATGAACAAATCAGGAAATGGCAGATGTTGGTGAGGATGTGGAGAAAGGGGAGTCTTTTTCCACTGTAGGTGGTAACGCAGGCTTGTGCAGCCACTGTGGAAAACAATGCAGAGGGTCCTCAAGAAGTTAAAAATAGAGCTACCCTATGACCCAGAAACTGCACTACTGAGTTTTTGCCCCAAAGATACAGATGCAGTGATCACAAAGGGCACATGCTCCCCAATGTTTGTTGCAGTATTATCAACAAAAGCCAAACTATGGACAAAGCCCGAACGTCCATCAACGGATTAATGGATAAAGAAGGTGTTGGGGGTGTGTGTGTGTGTGTATGTGTGCGTGCGCGTGCACACACACACACACACACACACAGAGCGAGAAATATTACTCAGCCATGAAAAAGAATGAAATGTTGCCATCTGTCATGCTATGGACAGAGTTGGAGAATATAATGCTAAGGGAAATAAGTCAGTCTGAGAAAGACAAATACTGTATGATCTCACTTATGTGGAATTTAAGAAACAAAAGAGATGAATATATTTGAAGAGAAAATAAAAAGAGAGAAGTAAGAAAAGAGACTTTTTTTTAATAGAATTCATTTATTTATTCATGAGAAACACAGAGGGAGAGAGAGGCAGAGACACAGGCAGAGGTAGAAGCAGGCTCCCCGCAGGGAGCCCGATGTGGGACTTGATCCCAGGTCTCCAGGATCACACCCCAGGCTGCAGGCGGCACCAAACCGCTGCATCACCGGGGCTGCCCAATCACAGTTATTTTAAAGTCCGCATCTGGTAGTCACTGAAGGTTGGAGTAGCTGTGCCAATTTGCTAAAATCAGACAGCAATGAAATTTGCTACATCAATTGGCTCTTCCTTTCATGAACAGTTCTCTGTAGGATATGGTGCTATTTGATAGCATCTTACCCGCAGTACAACCTCTTTCAAAATTGGAGTCAGTCTTCTCAAACCTTGCTGCTTTATCAACTAAGTTTATGTAATATTCTGAATCCCTTATTGCCATTTCAACAGTCTTTACAGATTCTTTCCCAGGAGTAGGAAAAGGTTGCGTCTCAAGAAATCATATTCTTTTTTCATCCATAAGAAGCAACTCACTATCGGTTGAGGTTTTTTTCCCCCCACTTTTAAAGCCATCATTTTTGGCATTAGTACTTTTAAAAATTTTTAAGTTTTTGCTTAAATTCTAGTTGGTTAGTATGTGGTGCAATATTGGTTTCAGGAGTAGAGTACAGTGATTCCTTACTAATGTATAACATCATGTGCTCATCACAAATGCACCCCTTAATGCTCATCACCCTGTTCGCCCATCTCCCCTCCAGAAACCATTAGTTTGTTCTCTGTAGATAAGAGTCTCCTGTGGTTTGCTTCTCTTTTTTGTCTTCCCTTCCCCTATGTTCATCTGTCTTATTTCTTAAATTCCACATATAAGTGAAATGATATGGTATTGATCTTTATCTAACTGACTTATTTCATCCAAGTTCTATTATGAGATTGCAGCAGTTCAGTCACATCTTCAGGTTCTACCTCTAATTCTAGTTCTCCTGCTGTTTCCACCCCATTTGCAGTTATTTCCTCCACTGAAGTCTTGAGCCCCTCAAAGTCATCCCTGGGGTTTAGAGTCAACTTCTTCCAAATTCCTATTTCTGTTGATATTTTGAATGCTTCTCATGAATCACAAATGTTCTTAATAGCATTTAGCGTGGTCAGTCCTTTCCAGAAGGCTTTCAATGGACTTTTCCCACATCCATCAGAGAAATCAGTATCTATGGCATCTATAGCTGTATGAAATGTGTTTCTTAAATATTAAGCCTTGAAAGTTGAAAATGACCACTTGATCCATGGGCTGCAGAATGGATGTTGTATTAGAGGTAGAAAAACAGCATTAATCTCACTGTACCTCTCTGTCAAAGCCCTTGGGTGCCCAGGTGCGTTGTTAGTGAGCAGTCATATTTTGAAACGAATCTTTTTTTTTCTGAGCAGTCAGTTCAACAGTGGACTTAAAACATTCAAGAAACCATGTCATAAATATATGTACGGTCATCTAGGCTTTGCAGTTCCATTTATAGAGCACAGATAGAAGGGATTTAGCATAATTCTAAAGGGCCCTAGGAATTTCATAATAGTAAATGAGCATTGGCTTTGGCTTAAAGTCACCAGCTGCATTAGCCCCTAACTTAGAGAGTCAGCCTGTCCTTTGATGCTTTAAAGCCAGACATTGACTTCTCTCTAGCTATGAAAGTCCTAACGTCCACTATGAGGCTGTTTAATCTACATTGAAAATCTGCGGTTCAGTGTGGCTGCCTTCATTAATTCTCTTTGCTACAACTTCTGGATACCTTGCTGCAGCTTCTGCATCAGCACTTGCTGCTTCACCTTGCACTTTTATGTCATAGAGATAGTTTCTTTCCTTAAACCTCATGAACTAACCTCTGCTAGCTCAGACTTTTCTTCTGCAGCTCAACTAATTAATTATTAGGGCTTTTTTTTTTTCCAGAGCAGTTTTTGAGTCACAGAAAAGTTGAGGAAAAAGTAGAGATTTCCCACATACCTGTCTCACCCAAAACACACACACACACACACACACACACAGAGAGACAGAGAGACAGAGAGAGAGCCTCTCTTACGTCAAGATTTTCCAGCGGGCAGGGGAGGGGGGCACTTGTCACAACTGATGAATCGACACTGATACATCATTATTACTCAAGGTCCATAGTTTATATTATGATCCACTCTTGGTGTTATACATTCTGTGGGTTTGGAAGAATGTGTGGTAAAATCTATTTGTCAATATAGTATCATACAAAGTATTTTCATGACATTATTCTTGTATCCCGGGGATAAATCCCACTGGGTCATGGTGAATAATCTTTTTAATGTATTGTTGGAGCCTATTGGTTACTGTCTTGTTGAGAATTTTTGCATCTGTGTTCATCAGGGATATTGATCTATAATTTTCCTTTTTGTGGGGTCTTTGTCTGGTTTTGGAATTAAGGTGATGCAGGCCTCATAAAATGAGTTTGGAAGTACTCCATCTCTTTCTATCTTTCCGAACAGCTTTGGTAGGATAGGTATGGTTTCTTCTTAAAGTATTGATAGAATTCCCCTGGGAGGCCATCTGGCCCTGGACTTTTGTGTCTTGGGAGGGTTTTGATGACTGCTTCAGTTTCCTCCCTGGTTATTGGCCTGTTCAGGTTGTCTATTTCTTCCAGTTCTAGTTTTGGTAGTTTGTGGTTTTCCAGAAATGCGTCCATTTCTTCTAGATTGCCTAATTCATTGGCGTAAGTTTTTAACATCGTTTGTATTTCCTTGGTATTGATGGTGATCTCTCCTTTCTCGTTCATTATTTTATTAATTTGAGTCTTCTCTCTCTTCTTTTTAATAAGGCTGGCTAATGGTTTATCTATCTTATTAATTCTTTCAAAGAACCAACTTCTGGTTTTGTTGATCTGCTCCACAGTTCTTCTGGTCTCTATTTCATTGAGTTCTGCTCGAATCTTTGTTGTCATCTTCTGCTGGGTGAAGGTTTCATTTGCTGTTTCTCTCCAGCTCCTTTAGGTGCAAGGTTAGCTTTTGTATTTGAATTTTTTCCAGTTTTGAGACGGATGCTTGTATTGTGATGTATTTCCCCCTCATGACTCCTTTTGCTCTATCCCAAAGATTTTGAATGGTTGTATCTTCATTCTCACTAGTTTCCACAAATCTTTTTAATTCTTCTCTAATTTCCTGGTTGACCCTTTCATATTTTAGTAGATGGTCCTTAACCTCCACCTGTTTGAAATCCATCCAAACTACTTCTTGTGATTTCGTTCTAATTTCAAAGTATTATGGTCTGAAAATATGCAGGGGACAATCCCAATGTTTTGGTATCGGTTAAGACTTGATTGGTGACCCAGTATGTGGCCTATTCTGGAGAAAGTTCCATGTGCATTTGGGAAGAATGTGTATTCAGTTGTGTTTGGATGTAGGATTCTATAAATATCTGTGAAATCCATCTGGTCCAGTGTATCATTTAACACTCGTTTCTTTGGAGATGTTGTGCTTCGAAGATCTGTTGATTATAGAAAGCGCTGTGTTCAACTCACCAAGTATAAGTGTATTATTATCTAAGTATGTCTTAACATTGGTTACTACCTGATTGATATACTTGGCAGCACCCACATTAGGTGCATATATATTTATGATTGTTAGGTCCTTTCTAGTATAGATCCTTTAAGTATGATATAGTGTCACTGTTCATCTCTTACTACAGTCTTTGGGATAAACTAATTCATCTCATATAAGGATGGCTACCCCTGCTGTCGTTTGAGGACCATTTGAATGGCAAATTATTCCACAACCTTTTATTTTCAGGTTGTAGGTGACCTTACGTCTAAAATGAGTCTCTTGTAGACAGCAAGTAGATGGGGCCTGCTTTTTTATCCAGTCAGAAACCCTGCACCTTTTGATGGGGTCATTAAGCCCATTCACGTTCAGAATTACTATTGAAAGATATGAATTTAGTGTCATCATGATACCTATTCAGTTCCTGTTTTTGTGGATTGTTTCCTTGGACTACCTCTTTCTTTTACTGAGTCCCCCTTAATATTTCTTGCAGAGCTGGTTTGGTGCTCATCATATTCTTTCAGTTTCTGCCTATCTTGGAAGCTCTTTATCTCTCCTATTCTGAATGAGCTCCTGCTCGATAGAGTATTCTTGGCTGCAGGTTCTTCTCATTTAGGACCCTGACTATATCCTGCCAGCACTTTCTGGCCTGCCAGGCCTCTGTGGCGAGCTCTGCTGTTATTCTAATACTTCTGCTCATAAGCGTTAGGGATTTCTTGTCTCTTGCTGCTTTAAGGATCTTCTCTTTATCTTTGGAATTTGTAAGTTTTACTATTAAAGGTCGAGGTGTTGAGTGGTTTTTATTCATTTCCCCAGGGCAGGGGTGGGGGGGAATCTATCTCCTGTATCTGAATGCCTGTTTCCCTTCCCAAGTAAGGGAAGTTCTCAGCTATGATTTGTCCAAATACACCTTCTGGTCCTCTGTCTCTGTCGGTGCCCTCTGGAACCCCAATTAAACGTAGATTTTTTGCTGCTGAGGCTGTCATTTATTTCCCTTAACCTTTCCTCGTGATCTTTTTTTTTTTTCTTTTTTCCTCAGCTTCCTTCCTTGCCATCAACTTGTCTTGTATGTCACTCACTGGTTCTTCTACCTCGTTAACCCTCATTGTTAGGACCTCCAGTTTGGATTGCATCTCATTTAATTGATTTTTAATTTCAGGCTGATGAGATCTCAATTCTGCAGTCATGAAGTATCTTAAATCCCTTATCCTTATTTCTAGAGCCACCAGTAGGTTTAGAATTGTGTTTCTGAATTGGCTTTCTGAATTTGAATTGTATTCCAAACTTTGTAACTCTATGGGAGAGAGGATGTTTCTGATTCTTTCCTTTGTGGTGAATTTTTCCTTCTAGTCATTTTTCTCAGTGCAGAGTGGCCAGAAACAAGTTGTACTGGAAAAAGGAGAAAGATAGAGAGAGAAAAAAAAGGGGGGGGGGAGGCAGGAAACAGAAAACAAAAAACAAGAGGGAGTATCCTCTGATTCTATATATTGTAAATCCCTCGACTTCCCCTGTTAGTTTCCAGCACTGCTTTGGTCAAGAACTTGCTTTCCCTGTCCTTCCAGCTGGTCTTCTGGGGCATGGGCCTGCTTCTACAAGCAATGCTGATTCTCAGAGGTGTGTGCACCTGGGGGAGCTGCCCAGCCCCCTGCCAGGTGCAGGGCTCAGTGGGAGCTGTTTATCCTATGAGGACCCTGCTGAGTCCCTGGTAAAAAGTGACAGTAGGAGGAACAACAGTGGCGGCGGCCAGGTCTCCAGCCCTGGAGTCAGCTCCCGCAGTAATTACCACAGCTCCCATTACGAAGGGGCCTGGGTGCTCCACAGGCGGGCTGCACCCAGAGCAGGAGCCTCCTTACTGCCCTGTGTTCTCTTGGCTTCCGCCTGTCCCGGGGGGAGTGCCAGATCCTGGGCTGCTTCCCCTGGTGCCCTGGGATCTGGGGCCTGTGCCGGTGGAATCACGCTCCTGGGCCATGCAGCCCCCTCGAAGCGGAGCCGCCGCCTGAGCCGCTCCTGGCCCTTCCGGGCGCATGCTGCAGCCCTTTAGGGAGCTCGGCCCATAGTATGTGGCGCCCTCTCCCTTGGGGCGCAGTTCCTCTGTTAGTGCCCCTGGGAGCCTGAGGGCATCCCTGCCCATCCTGGGATCCTGCCCGAACTCCCTGCAAGTGCCTTTCCTTCCGGGAAGATTGGTAAACCTGCATCTCTGGGACTGGCCTTTCCTGTACTGGGGTCACTTGCCGCCAGGTCTGAGCCAGGCTCTTTGCGGGGCCTCCTCCCCCTTGGATGCTTTTTATTTTTTCCGTCTTCCTACTTTGATAGAAGTGAAAACTCTTTTCACTGTAGCATTCCAGCTGTTTTCTCTTTAAATCTCAGGCCGAATTCCTTGTGCTCTCTTAAGTAAAATCCTTTTTATTTTAAAAGTGGCTTAAAAAAATCCATGGATGCTACATTTGTGGTGAGCATAGTATAATGCATACAGAAACCGAATGCCTATGCTGTACACCTGAAACTACTGTAACGGGTTAACTATACTCAAGTAGAAAAAACTTTTAACTCCATAAAATAAAATAAAATAAAATAAAATAAAATAAAATAAAATAGGAGATAAAAGAACTGATGCCACAGATATACAAGTATCACAAGAGATTATTGTGAACCATATTGCAAGCACCCATATTGTGAAGTCTATATGGCCAAGAACAAGGAACAGCCTTGCTCTACACTGAATATTTCTATACCCACTCCTCCAAACTCAGGTTTTAAGTCTTAGTGTTCAATGTGATGATATTTGGAGGTGATGCCTTTGGTAAGTGATTAAGTCATGAAGGTGTAGTCCTCCTGATTTGAGATTAGTGCCCTTCTAAAGGAGGCTGGAGTGAGCTCCCTTGACCCTGTCCCTTATGAAGACATAGGAGGAAGACAGGCACTCATGAACCAGGAAGCAGACCCTCACTGGACACTAATCTGTCAGTGCCTTGATTTTGGACTTCCTAGACTCCAGAACTATGAGAAATAGTAAGATAGTTTATCAAGATAGCTGATCCTGGGGATCCCTGGGTGGCTCAGCGGTTTGGCACCAGCCTTTGTCCCAGGGCATGATCCTGGAGTCCCAGCATCTTGCAAGCCCAAGTCTTGCATTGGGCTCCCGGCATGGAGCCTGCTTCTCCCTCCTCTTGTGTCTCTGCCTCTCTCTTTCTCTCTCTCTCTACATCTATCATAAATAAATAAATCTTAAAAAAAGATAGCTGAGCTGATAGAAGCTCAATATGCAAAGTATTTTTATTTCTATAAGCTATAAACAGGAAATGAAGTTGATTTTTAAAAATAATTTAAAATAGGATCAAAAGTATCAAATAACTGAAAATAAATCTAAAATATATCTTGCAGGATCTTTATAAGAAATTTTTTTAAACACTGAGAGTAGAGCAATTAAAATATTGTTTGGAAAACTCAGTATTATAAATGTCTCTTCCCTTCAAAATATTTATAGATTCAATGCAATCCCAATCCAAATCTTTGCATTGTAAAGCTTCATAAGTTGATTATAAAAGACCTATGGAGCCCTTTCCCCCTTTATCCTTTCCGTTCCCAAAGATTTCAGTCCAAAAGCACAGGAACAGAAACAAGGAGCGGTGGTGTCCCAGAGGGAGGTATTGGAGCCTGGCACAGAATTGGGAAGGCATAAATGTAGGAGTGCCACCTGAACAGTCTTAGAGTTCAAGACATAGCATCTCTGAAAGGTGAGTAACTTAGGATGAGGTATCACAGACTTCAAAGGTTCAGGAGGCATCCACACAGGGAAAGAACAGCCCAGCATGGGTTTTCAGAGCCTGTAAGTGAGGCACATCATCTGCAGAAGTGGCCTGGTACAGGGTATCTCAGAAAGGAGGTTTTTATATATCTCAAAGTACTTCTCCATAAAATACTAATTGTAAAGTGCAAAGTTAACATTCTGGGGAAGAAAACTGAAGATACTACTCCAGCGATCAACGTCACCAACCATGGGACAAATCAAAACTGTAGGTCACATGATATGATGCAATGAGAAGAGTAGAGGACCAGTTCAGTTGTGCTCTTGCTAAAATACATATATGTATATGTATATAAATATAATCTTAATTTTATCATAAGGAAACATAAGATACGTAAGAAAAACCCACACTGAAAAGACATTCTACGTTACTGGAATGAACTCTTCAAAGGATTAAAAGTCACAAAAATCAATGGAAAGACTAAGGAACTGTTCTAAACTGAAAGAGACTAAGAAACACAACATCTTAGTTCAGTACATGGTTTTGAATAGGACCTTCCTTGCTATAAAGGATACTACAGACAAATGTCAGAGCTTTAAAAGAATAGGTTTATTTTATTTTTTTAGAAGATTTTATTTATTCATGAGACACACACACACACAGAGAGAGAGAGAGAGAGAGAGAGAGATGCAGAGACACAGACAGAGGGAGAAGCAGGCTCCATGCTATGAAAGGAGCCTGATGTGGGACTCGATCCCCGGTCTCCAGGATCACACCTTGAGCTGCAGGCGGTGCTAAACCACTGCGCCACCGGGGCTGCCCAGAATATGAGGTTTAGATGATAGAGGGGATAGTTGACGTAGCAATTGCACAACTGGGTATTTACCCCATAGATACAAATGTAGTGAAATGAAGGGGCACCTGCACCTCAATGTTTATGGTAGCAATATCCACAATACCCAAACTGTGGAAGGAGCCAAGATGTCCTTCAACAGAGGAATGGATAAAGAAGATGTGGTATGGGACCCCTGGGTGGCTCAGTGGTTGAGTGTCTGCCTTTGGCTCAGGGCATGATCCTGGGATCCGGGAAGAGTCCCATGTCCGGCTCCCTGAATGGAGTTTGCTTCTCCCCCTGCCTGTGTCTCTGCCTCTCTCTCTCTCTCATGAGTAAATAGATGAATTCTTTTAAAAAAAAGATGTGATATACATACAAAATGGAATATTACTCAGACGTCAGAAAGGATGAAAACCTACCACTTACATCAATGGGCATGGAACTAGAGGGTATCAGGCTGAGTGAAACAAGTCAACTGGAGAAAGACAATGATCATATGGTCTCCCTCATAGGTGGAATATAAGAAATAGTGCAAGGAGGGGAAACTGAATGGGGAAAAATCAGAGAGGAAGACAAACCATGAGAGACTCAACTCCAGAAAACATACTGAAGGTTGCTGAAAGGGAAGTGAATGGGGGGATGGGGTAAATCAGTGATGGTCATGAAGGAGGGCATGTGACGTGATGAGCACTTGGTGTTACATGCAACTGATGAATTATCGAAAACTTTATCTGAAAATGATGACCCTTCTAAATGTTGGGAAATTGAATTTAAATTTAAAAACATAATGTATACCTAACATAGTTTGAATGGGTGTACTTATATGCCAATTTTTAAAAAACACAGTACTGTAAATGTATTTTCTCTTCCTTCTTATCTTTTTTTAAAAGATTTTATTTATTCATAAGAGGCAGAGAGAGAGAGAGAGAGAGAGAGAGGCAGAGACACAGGCAGAGGGAGAAGCAGGCTCCATGCAGGGAGCCTGATGTGGGACTTGATCCCGGGTCTCCAGCATCACACCCGGGCTGAAGGCGGCGCTAAACCGCTGAGCCACCCGGGCTACCCTCTTCTGATTTTTCTTAATAACATTTTTCTCTAGCTTACTTTATAAGGAGAATATAGAATGGAATACATATAACACACAAAAAATAGGTTAATTGACTGTTTTGGTACAATATTCTGGTCAACAGTAGATTAGTAGTAGTTAAGTGCCTGGGGAGTCAAAAGTTCACAGATTTTTACACAGAGGATCAGTGCCCCCTTAAGCTCCACATTATTCAAGGGACAATTGTATTAGTGTTGATTTTCTGATTGGCAGGGTTGTACGGTAGCTATGTGGAATGTACTGACTTGCAGGATATAGGGGCCACAGGAATTGGGCATAAATTAACAATTTACTTTCAAACCATTCTGGAGGGAAAAGGTCGTTTTCTCTATTTTTTCTTTTCTCTAATTTTAAGACTCTTCTCAAAAAGTAAATTAAAAAAAAAAGAAAAGATAAAAAGCCTTAGGCAAATCTTTTTCACCATGAGGAAAGAACTATGAATAATAAGTATTTAAAATTGAAATTATACACAGGGTTTATGGCACTATAAAAATTGAAATACATACAAACATTGGTGATAGCTTTAGCAGCAGTATATCAAAATGATGTGTGTCTAAATCCATATGTCTAGTAATAAAACATAGAAAATACAAAAAAAAAAAAAAAAAAACAACTACCAATTACCAGCCCCAAAACATTATCAACAACTTGGTCCGATCTACTTGGGCAGATTGGAGCCTGTAAAACTCAATAATGCTGGTTTCCATGTAGAAAATATGCTTAAATTTAATCAGATGCCAAGAAACATAGCTTAAAATAATATATAAACTTTCATTACACACGATATAACAACATTTCCTTTAATAAAGATTTTTTGTACATCAGATATTTACTGGGAAACAATTAAAATGTTATATTAAACATCTAGGTAATAAACTTTTACTATATAGCTTTCAGATCATATACTTTCTATTCAAAATCTCTACATATTCTCGTGATGCTTGCAGTACTAGATCTTGATTTACATTTGATTCGTCAGTAGGTCCTAAAGGAGAAGATCTACAGAATCCTGATTCTCAATCATGAGCAACTGAAAAAGAGAAAGAATAATATTCTTTATCTGAAATACTTTGTAGTTAACTAGAAGTTAGTAAAAAAAAAAGTTGGAATCTTCTGAGTGTTAAAAGGATGAAAAATATCTACATATAACTACAATATAAAATACAAGATTACTATTAAATCAAGTTTGCTCACGATTGCCCATTGAATTAATTACTACTGTGGATAAACACTAGAGCTTCTGGTTTTCTCATTACAAGATGAGATTGCAAGCTGATGGCACAGTCCACCCCTGAACAATCATATACTATCAACTGAAAAATCTAACAGGCAATATCTAGAGTCAAATATATCATGGCAGGTTTAAAACAAGACATTATAAGAACACACAGAAGGGACATCCTGGTTTTCTATCAATATTGTCTGCTTTTCTGTGGAGGGAATAGGAAGGCTGATACCTGAAAGATTACTCTCTGCAAAGCAGCAGAGTAGGGTAATGGCGACAGAGAAGGCTCACCAATGTGGCAAGAACCAAATTGATTTGGGTGCTTATATTCCATGCTAAGAAACCTGGAATTTTACCCAATGGCAAAACCAGTGGCTGGAGATTGAAATGTCACCTGTCAAGGGACAGCTATATGAACTATATAATTGCTTAACTAAGTATTACTGAGACAAGTCTGGTCTGTTTGGTCTACCACTAGCAGAAACAAGAATTTGAGAACGCCCACATTTTCAGATTGACAGTTCCATAGCGATGGCACAAGTGAAGGAAGATTACAGCCAAAAGTGCTAACAGGCATACAGGCTGCAGGTTTTTAAAAAAGGTATGAGGGATCCCTGGGTGGCACAGCGGTTTGGCGCCTGTCTTTGGCCCAGGGCACGATCCTGGAGACCCGGGATCGAATCCCACGTCGGGCTCCCTGCATGGAGCCTGCTTCTCCCTCTGCCTGTGTCTCTGCCTCTCTGTCTCTCTCTGTGTGGCTATCATGAATAAATAAATAAAATCTTAAAAAATAAAAATAAAAAAGGTATGAAACACGATGACCAAATGAGGAATAAGTCTCTTATTCACTATGTTTATGTTTTACATTTTTTATTAGATATATCTAGACAAAATTTTAACAAGGGGAAGGGATGCCAGTTACTATTTGTGGTTTATTTCAGAAATTAATGACCATCTAAATTTGTGAATTTGGCAACATACCTTCTTTTAGTTCTCTGATTATACTGTCTTCCAACATCTGCTGCATCTGAAATAAGTTAAACGTTACTTACAATGTTCAAGTTAAACAAGAGACATTATTGTAGGAATTTTATTTTGCTTATGAAACGTGGTCTGGAAATGATACTTTTAGAAAGTAAAAGCTACAATTTGCTTAAATAGAAAGCTAATCACATAAATAAAATAAATCCCTACTTATTTTAATCTGGATAACTGAGAAGAAACCTATAATGCTGTTTAGAGGATTCTAATAAAAAGTACAATTAATATTGATCAATCGAATATACAGAATTTCTGGAAGAAGAGGACGATGGTGGAGGAGTAGGAGACCCTAGTTTTGTCTGGTGTCTGGGATTCAGCTACATAGGTATCAAATCATTCTGAACACCTGTGGACTCAGACAGAGATCCAAGAAAAGAATTGTTGCAATTCTACAAATAGAACAGCGACCGCTTTCTGCAAGGTAGGAGGTGTGGAGAAATGAATCAGAGGCATATATCAGAAGATTAAACCAGGGCGGCAGGGAACCTCTGGAAGCCAGAAGGCAAGTCCTGGAAAGTGATATAGCAGCAGAGTGCACAACCAGAACTTTTAAGAGGTCTGTTCCAGTGAGGACATCCCTGTCTGAAAGATGCTCAGGTGGCAACGGGGGGCAGCATCCTAAGTGGGACGGACAGTGTGGTCTCAGGATCCCTGGGGGGGCGGGGTCACAGAAGGAATGGGGGCGGCGCCTGAGTATGGCAGTTGCCAAGGCGTTTGAGCGGGGAAGCCAGTTGCAATCAGTGAGCCCAGGAGTGGGCATTCAGCTCAGTGTTGCCATAAACCCCAAACCGAGGAACAGTCAGGTGACCACTTTCCAAGCAGGAAAAACTGGGCAAGACCTCCTCCTTCCCCCCAGAGGCACAGTGTGAATGGGAGCTACAGGGGTCTGCAAAGTTTGGAAAATCGAAAGGGGGTCTGTGCTTGAGATAAAAATGCTTGGTCACAGGCTGGGTGAATACAGAGTGCAGACAGAAACCAGGGAGACACAGTAGGGAGTGAGATCTTTCAATTCCAGGGCTGGAAATTAGGAGGCCACCATTTTCATTCTCATCCTCTAAAGCTGCCCAGAAAGCCTTCAGGGAACAAAAGCCACAGAGAGCAATCTGGAGCTGCTTACCTGGCCTGGCCCCCTGGCAAGGGTGGTGCAATCCCACCCTAAGCAAAGACACCTAAGAATCAGTGCAACAGGCCTCTCCCTCAGGAGGTCAGCAACAACTTCCTGCTAAGACCAACTTTACTCATCATACAGAGCTGCAGAACTCCAGTGCTAGGGGCAAACAGTATACAGAACTCATGGCTATTTCTCATGACTCCTTAGTCTTTCTATTTTAATTTTCTTTTTGCTTTCAACCATTTTCTTCATTTATCAACTCTTACAATTTACCTTTTTACACTTGCATTCAATCCTTTCACTGCTCTTAATATTATTCCTGTATATATTGAAGTTTTTCTTTCTGTACCATTTCGGGAAGTAGTTCCTTCTAAGAAATAGACTAAAATACAACCAGAATCTACTATACTGCTCTATTCTCTTCATCTGTCTGATTATAATATTTTTAAAATCTATCTTAATTTTCATATTTACAGTTACATTCTATCCTTTCATTGCATTTAATTTTATTTTTGCATATAATGAAGTTTTTCATTCTTTACAATTTTGGGATGTAGTTTCTTCTAACAAACAGACCAAAATAAACTTATGATATAGTATATTGCTCTGTTCTGTTCAACTGGCTGATAATATCCTTTTTATTTTGACTTTTAATTTCCATTTTTACACTTACATTCTAGACTTTCCTTGTATTTAATTTTATTTTTGTATATATACAAGGTTTCCTCTTAACCATTTGGGGATGCAATTTCCTAACAAAAAGACCAAAATTCACATAGTATCGGTGTACTGCTCTGCTCTCTTGATCTCTCTAATTCTATTATCTCCTTTGTTAACCTTTAAATTGGCTTCGGGTCTCTTCTGATTTGTTTAGCATGTATTTATCTGGGGTCATTCTTGATATTTTTCTATTCTGTTCTCTCACTCATCTCTTCTTCTCTGGACAGAATGACAAGATGGAAAAACTCACCGCCACAAAGAGAACAAGAGGTAGTACTGACTGCCTGGAACCTAATCAGCATGGATAGAAGGAAGAGGCTGGAGCGAGAGTTCAGAATAATGACCATCAAGATAATAGCTGGGCTTAAGAGACACTCAGAGGACACTAGAGAATGCCTTTCTGGAGAAATAAAACAACTGATATCTAATCAAGTTGAGATAAAAAAGGCTAATCTTAGTGAGATGCAATCAAAAATGAAGGTTCTAACTGCTAGGATAAATGAGGCTTCACAGAGAAGTAGTGATATAGAAGACAAAACAATGGAGAATAAAGAAGCTGAGGAAAAACAAGAGAAACAACCACTGGACTATGACAGGAGATTTTGAGAGATGATTCGTACCACACAGCAAAACAATGTTAGAATAATGGGGATCCCAGAAAAAGAGGGGAAGGAGGGGGCAGAAGGCATATTTGAGCAAATTATAGCAGAGATCTTCCCTCATCTGGGGAAAGAAACAGGCACTCAAGTGCCAGGAGGCACAGAGAACCTTCCTCAAAATCAATAAAAAACAGGTCAATATCTCCAATATAATAACAAAGCTTGCAAATTTCAGACCCAAAGAGAAAATCCTGAAAGCAGCTTGGAACACGAGGCCCTGAACCAAGAAGGAGAGAAATATTCAACTGGCAGCGGATGTATCCAAAGAGACCTAGCAGGCCAGAGAGAGCTGGCATGATATACTCAGGGTGCTCAAGGAGAAGAGTCTACAGCCAAGAATCTTATCCAGCAAGGCTCTCATTCAAAATACAAGGGGAGATAAAAAGCTTCCAGCACAAACTGAAACTAAAAGAATTTGTGATCCCTAAAACAGCTTTGCAAGAAGTGGTAAAGGGGAAACTTTAAGCAAACAGAGAGCCCAAAAGTAACACAGACCAGAACACGGACTTTACACATAATACAATGGCACTACATTCATATCTTTCAATCCTTTCTCTGAATGTAAACAAGTCAAATGCCCCAACCAAAACACACAGGGTATCACAGTAGATAAAAAAAAAGCAAGACCCACTGATATGCTATCTGAAAGAGACTCATTTTAGACACAAAGACAACTTCACATTGAAGGTGAGGGAGTGGAAAACCATTTATCATATTAAAGGACATGAAAAAAAACTGGAGTGGCAATATTTATATCAAACAAATTGAATTTTTTTTAAGATTTTATTTATTTATTCATGAGAGACACACAGAGAGCGAAAGGCAGAGGCACAGGCAGCGGGAGAAGCAGGCTCCGTGCGGGGAGCCTGATGTGGGACTAGATCATGACCTGAGCCGAAGGCAGATGCTCAACCACTGAGCCACCTGGTCATCCCACAAATTGGATTTTAAACCAAAGACTGCATTAAGAGAAGAAACAACAACAAAAGATGAAGAAACTCACTATGCCATAATTAAAGGGTCTATCCAAAACTAAAATTGGACAATTATAAGTTTTAATGTGTCTAAAGTGGGAGCAGCCAACTATATAAATCAACTTTCTGTTAAGATTTCATTTATTTATTTATTTGACACACACACACACACACAGAGAACACAGGCAGTGGCAGCAAGAAAGAGAGAAGCAGGCTCCCCACTGAGCAGGCAGCCTGATCAGGGCTTGATCCCAGGACCTTGAGAACATGACCTAAGCCAAAGGCAGAGCCTTAACCGACTGAGCCACCCAGGCCACCTTATAAAGCAATTAATAACAAAAATAAAGGAACACATGGATAGTCATATAATAATAGTAGGTACTTTAACACAACACTACTGTAATGGCCAGATCATCTAAGCAGATGATCCACTAGGATGCAAGGGCTCTGAATGACACATTGCACAAAATGGACTTCACAGATAACTTCAGAGCACTCCATCCTATGACAACAGAATACACATTCTTCTCGGGTGCACATGGAACAAACATTCTGCACAACAGATCACATACTCAGTCACAAATCAGCTCTCAACTGGTACCAAAAGACTGGGATCATTCCCTGCATACTTTCAGACCACAATGCTTTGAAACTGGAACTCAATCTTGACAGGAAATTTGGAAAGAATTCAAATACACAGAGGTTAAAGAATCCAACTGGGGCAGTAAGGCACATTTTAAAACCTCATAGAAACAAATGAAAATGGAAACACAACTGCTCAAAACATTTGGGATGCAGCAAAGGTCATCGAAAGAGGATAGTATATAGCAATGCAAGCTTTTCTCAAGAAATGAGAAAGGTCCTAAATACACAACCTAACCCTACACCTAAACGAGCTGGAAAAGAACAGAATATTAAAGCCTAAAACCAGCAGGAGAAGAAAATTCATAAAGATCAGAGCAGAAATCAATGAAATAGAAACCAAAGGAACAGTAGAACACATCAATGAAGTCAGGAGCTGGTTCTTTGACAGAATTAATAAGATCGATAAACCCCTGGCCAGAGATATCAAAAAGAGAACGGAGCCAAAAAATTAGGCAATCTAGAAGAAATGGACGCATTCCTGGAAAGCCACAAACTACCAAAACTGGAACAGGAAGAAACAGAAAACCTGAACAGGCCAATAACCAGGGAGGAAATTGAAGCAGTCATCAAAAACCTCCCAAGACACAAAGGTCCAGGGCCAGATGGCTTCCCAGGGGAATCCTATCAAACGTTTAAAGAAGAAACAATGCCTATTCTACTAAAGCTGTTTGGAAAGATAGAAAGGGATGGAGTACTTGCAAATTCGTTCTATGAGGCCAGCATCACCTTAATTCCAAAACCAGACAAAGACCCCACCAAAAAGAATTACAGACCAATATCCCTGATGAACATGGATGCAAAAATTCTCAACAAGATACTAGCCAATCGGATCCAACAGTACATTAAGAAAATTCTTCACCATGACCGAGTAGGATTTATCCCCGGGACACAAGGCTGGTTCAACACTCGTAAAACAATCAATGTGATTTATCATATCAGCAAGTGAAAAACCAAGAACCATATGATCCTCTCTTTAGATGCAGAGAAAGGATTTGACAAAATACAGCATCCATTCCTGATCAAAACTCTTCAGAGTGTAGGGATAGAGGGAACATTCCTCAACATCTTAAAAGCCATCTACGAAAAGACCACAGCAAATATCATTCTCAATGGGGAATCACTGGGAGCCTTTCCCCTAAGATCAGGAACAAGACAGGGATGTCTACTCTCACCACTGCTATTCAACATAGTCCTGGAAGTCCTAGCCTCAGCAATCAGACAACAAAAAGACATTAAAGGCATTCAAATTGGCAAAGAAGTCAAACTCTCCCTCTTTGCCGATGACATGATACTCTACATAGAAAACCTAAAAGCCTCCACCCCAAGATTGATAGAACTCATACAGCAATTTGGCAGCGTGGCAGGATACAAAATCAATGCCCAGAAATCAATGGCATTTCTATACACTAACAATGAGACTGAAGAAAGAGAAATTAAGGAGTCAATCCCATTTACAATTGCACCCAAAAGCATAAGATACCTAGGAATAAACCTAACCAGAGACGTAAAGGACCTATACCCTAAAAAGTATAGAACACTTCTGAAAGAAATTGAGGAAGACACAAAGAGATGGAAAAATATTCCGTGCTCATGGATTGGCAGAATTAATATTGTGAAAATGTCAATATTACCCAGGGCAATTTACACGTTTAATGCAATCCCTATGAAAATACCATGGACTTTCTTCAGAGAGCTACAACAAATTATTTTAAGATTTGTGTGGAATCAGAAGACCCCGAATAGCCAGGGGAATTTTAAAAAAGAAAACCACATCTGGGGAAATAAGATCATGAATGAAAGAAGACAGATCACGACCAGCACCAGAGAAATACAGACAACTATAAGAACACATTCTGAGCAACTATATGCCAACAAACTAAGCAATCTGGAAGAAATGGATCCCTTCCTACCAAAACTGAAACAGGAAGACACAGGAAACCTGAACAGACCCATAACCAGCAAGGAAATGGGAGCAGTCATCAAATATCTGCCAACAACCAAGAGTCCAGGACCAGGTGGCTTCCCAGGAGAATTCTACCACACATTCCAGGAAGAATTAATCTATTCTTCGGAGCTGTTTATAAAAATTAGAAATGGAAGGGAAACCTTCCAGCGTTCTCTGTGAGGCCAGCATTACTCTGATCGCAAAACCAGAGCAAGACCCCACCCAAAAGGAGAATTACACTCCAATATCCCTGATGAACATGGATGCCAAAATTTTCACCAAGACACTGGCTGGGAGGATTCAACAGTACATTAAAGGATTATTCACCATGTCCAAGTGGGTTTTATGCCTGGGCTGCAAGGGTGATTCGACATCTGCAGATGAATCAATGTGATACACTACAGAAATAAAAGAAAGGATAAGAACCATAGGATCCTCTCAAGAGATGCAGAAAAAGCAGTTGACAAAGTGCAGCACCCTTTCCGGATCAATACTCTTCGCAGTGCAGGGAGGGGGGGGAGCATATCTCAATATCATAAAAGCCATCTACGAAAAGCCCACACCTGATGCCATTCTTAAGGGGAAAAACTGAGAGCTTTGCCACTAAGGTCAGGAACACGACAGGGAAGTCCACTCTCTGGACAACCAGTGTTGTTCGACATAGCCTCAGCATTTAGACAACAAAAAGAAATAAAAAGGCGTCTGAATCAGAAAAGAACTCAAACTCTCACTTTTCTCAGAGGACATGATATCCTATGTGGAAAACCCAAAAGACTCCACCCCAACGTTGCTAGGACCCTTTCCTGAATTCAGCAAAGCAGCAGGATAGGAAATCCATGCACAGAAATCAGTTGCATTTCTATACACTAACAATGAGATGGAAGAAAGAGAAACTGAGGAGTCGATTCCATTGACCATTGCAGCAAACACCATAAGATGCCTAGGAATAAACCTACCCAGAGAGACAAAGGATCTATACTCTGAAGATGACAGGACATTCTGGAAAGAAATTGAGAAAGGTGTAAAGAACTGGAAATACATTCCATGCTCATGGATTGAAAGAATTAAATATTGTTAAAATGTTTATGCTAGCTCCATCAATCTATATATTCAATGCAATCTCTATCAAAATACTACCAACTCCTTTTATACAGCTGGAGTAAATAACGGTAAGATTTGTTTGGAACCTTAGAAGACCCCGAATAGCCAAACATATGTTGATAGAGGTAGCCATAGCTGGTGGCATTACAAGCCGGACTTCAAGCTCTATTTTAAAGCTGTGATCAACAAGACAGTATGGTACTGGCACAAAAGCAGACATGTCGATCAATGGCCCAGAAGAGAAAACCCAGAAGTGGACCCTCAACTCTATGGTCCACTCCTCTTCAACAATACTGGAAAGAAAATCCAATGGAGACAAAGCAGTCTCTTCAACAAATGGTGTGGGAAATCAGACCACCACATGTAGAAGAATAAAACGGGACCATTTTCTTATGCTATACACAAAAATAGAGTCAAAATGGATGAAACACCCAAATGTGAGATAGGAATCCATCAAAATCCTAGAGGAGAACACAGCCAGCAACCTCTGTGACCTCGGCTGCCGCAACTTCTTGCTAGAACATGTCACCAGATGCCAAAATGACCTACTGGGAATTCATCAAGATAAAAAGCTTTTGCACAGCAAGGAAACAGTTGACAAAACCAAAAGACAACTGACAGAATGGGAGAAGGTGTTTGCAAATGCCTTATCAGATAAAAGGCTGGTATGCAAAGTCTATAAAGAGCTGATCAAAGTCAACACCCAAAGAAAGATAACCCAATGAAGAAATGGGCAGAAGAAATGAAAGGACATGTCTCCAAAGAAGACATACATATGGCCAACAGACACATGAAAACATGCTCAACATCAGCTGGCACTAGAGAAATACAAATCAAAACCACGGTGAGTTTCCCCCTCACACCTTTCATAATGGCCAAAATTAGCAAGTCTGGAAATGACAGATGTTGGCGGGAATGCAGAGAAAGGGGGATCCTCTTATGATGTTGGTGAGAATACAACCTGGTGCAGCTCCTCTGGAAATCAGTACCGGAGGTTCCTCAAAGAGTTGAAAAAGGAGCTACCTATGTAAAACCCAGCAATTGCGCTAGAAGGTATGAATCCCGAAGATCACTTTGGTCGGGATCCAAAGGGGCACCTGCACCCATATGTTTATACCAGTAATATCCTCAATAGCCAACCTGAGAGATATGGATGTTCTTTGAAAGAGGTATGCATAAAGAAGATGTGATGTAGATATAAATAAATAAGTATCATATTTATTTATTAGACAGAGAGAGAGAGGGAGGGAGAGAGAGAACAGAATATTACTCAGCCAATAAATAATGAAATCTTGGGACCCCTGGGTGGCTCAGTGGCTGAGAGTAGGCCTTTGGCTCCGGGCATGATATATATATCATAACATTATAAGCTAGTTAATTGAATTTAAATAAAAAATAGTAAAGAAACCAATGGAGCTAGGAATGTGAAATAAAAGAATATACATAACTTCTGAAGGATCTTTGTAACTTCTGTTACAAAATTGTAAACAAGAGTCATTTTACACTTTAATAGTTTGTGATTTTCAGAAAAAGTGCCCTTTATGAGAGATTAATCATTTGTTTAATAAATTATTCCTCCGAATGAACTTTCCACTTTTGCACTTTTGATTTTGCACTCAACAAAATCTTGAGGTATGTTGTATGCTCTATTTTTCAGCACAGACTCTTAAATACATAAAACAATGGAAGTGGGACTACATAAAGTCATGTGGAATTTCTCCCGGTAATATTGAGTAAAACTATTTTGTTATCTATATGATGACTGATGTACTTCTTTTCATGTGAACACAGAGATTTCAGAAAATCTGCTTCAGGAAAGGAAAAAATATAAGCTAGCACTAGTTTTCCAACTTAGTTTCGCATTGATAAGTTTCTAGAATTAGAAACAAGGAAAAGAAATTTTAACTGTAACTTTGTTTCCTTTCTATGAATTAGGACCAATTTTTGAAGCACCTGACTTACTATAGTTATCATTATCTACTTAATTATGAAATATTTAGGAATATTTCAGACTACAGTTGACCTTTGAGCAACACAGTGGTTAGGTGCACTTACCCCCGTGCAGTCAAAACTCTGTATAATTTCTGATTCTCCCAAAATTTAATTACTAATAGCCTACTGTTGATGGGAAGCCTTACCAATAACACAGTCCATTAATACATGGTTTGTACATTACATGTGTTATATAATATATTCTTAAAATAAAGTAAGCTAGAGAAAAAAAGGTTATTGAGAAAAACATAAGAGAAAATACAGTACAACACAACAGCCAAGAAAGTCCATGTGTAGGCTAACTAGACCTGCAGCTTCAATTCCATGTTGGTCAAGGATCAAATGTGCATTACAAATATTCCCATCTAGAATGCTCTTATTTCTTATAAAAGGCATCCTCTCATTGAATTCCCAAAATAGGGTCTAAATACGGTACTAAGTGGTGCCTAGGTGGCCCAGTCACTTAAGTGCCTGCCTTCATTTCCTTAAGGAACGATCAAAGGAATATAATGATCTTTTCGCCAAAAGTCTTTTCCTAAATACTTGCTTCTGTGACCCTGGTTTATTTCCAGGTGAGAATTGAGTTAGATGGTAGAAATAGCTTGCAATCCATTAATAAAGAGAACATATTTGCAATTTTATTTATACTTTTCCATTTATCAAAAACATAAGAGGGTAAGAAAATTATACACATAAAAACAACGTATCAGCAAATTTTAATTCGAAGACTCATTAATTAGAAGGATTTTCTCATAACAGTTTGTTTCCAAACTACCAATCATAGAAATCTAAGGTTCCATTGGGGATACTGTAGGATTGAGGGACAAAAGTCTCCAGCTGTAGTCTCATCTCTCTTTTAGCTACACAGCTCCACTGGTCTCGGTTTTGTATAATACAGTTTAATGCAAAAACAGAAACAAACAAAAAAACAAAACAAAACAAAAACAAATTAAGTTCCATTCTTTGAAAAAAATATTGTTTTCCAAAAGGTAGTCACTAATTTAGTCAAAGTCCCTAATTTTTTTATTTTAATTTTTATTTATTTATGATAGTCACAGAGAGAGAGAGACAGAGACACAGGCAGAGGGAGAAGCAGGCTCCATGCACTGGGAGCCTGATGTGGGATTCGATCCCGGGTCTCCAGGATCACGCCATGGGTCAAAGGCAGACACCAAACTGCTGCGCCACCCAGGGATCCCAAAGTCCCTAATTTTACATAAGAGACAAGAAGGCCTCAGAAAGATTGCAGTTTGCCTCAGGTCAAAAGACCAAAGAGTTGCAGGCCAGGAATGTGCTTTAGGTCCTCCTGAGCTGAGAGTTTTTATGCCAGTTACTTCATCATCTTCAGGAAAAATACCTACATTTTTAACTATAACTGACTGAAAATGAACACATAAAAGTTTGTCATGTGGCTCAATAACGACTAGGCATGAGGCACAAAACAGCTTTCTAATTAAATTATAAATTTTAAAGTCTAAAGTGTAATTTAAATTATAAATTTTAATGTTTTATGAATAAAAATACAGCAATGGAAATGATCTTTACTCCTATTGGGAACAGTTAATAGACTGCATTTATAAGCACAAATTTTTTAAACCACAAGACACGGAACTTGAAGGAGAAAATCTTTAGTTGAACCAAAGAGGCTGAAATGGAGGAAACTCTTCCTGGAAAGAATTATTCTTTTCCTCCAGATAAAACTTGGTTTACCAAAATCAATCAACAAATGAGTTATCTATGTTGTGGATTATTAAACACAAAACAGACTTCTCTTTACCACCTAGTATGCTCTGTCCAACCTCTCATCATTATGAGAGTTGGTATGTACAAAAGACAGGACTAACTTTAATTTAAATCCAGTCAGAAATTAGAGGTAAACCATCATTACCCACAAGTGGATTTATCTCTACCTCCCTCACAGCAGGAAGGGAGATTTGCCTAATGAGTGAATTGGGGAGAAGGCACTAGGCAGTGCTTAGGAGATTCCAAATCTCTTTTTTGAAAAGATGTGCTCACCCATGGTAACATGAATTCAGGTCTGCTCTCATCTTCGTGGGATGGGCATCAAACATTTGTTTCCTCCATTTACAACTGTGTGGGAAGTGCCTAATTTGGGATAAAGAATTGGGAAGCCCACTGTGGCTACATACCCACCCAAACCACATCCTCCAATCTGTTAGCATGTATTAGTAACAAAGGCTACTAAGTTTAACTCCATCTGCCTGACTCCTGTGCTCTGAACTCAGAAAAAGAAGAGCACTGTCCTCTGCCACCTACCCCACCACAGCTCCAATGAGAGAAATGACCAGACAATACTTTGAAAAATGTTTCTTCTTGCTTGACTTTATAACTAACATTCATTGTTCAAAGCAACATATTTTGAAGAGGGAAAAGTTGGAAAGAACAATTTTAGAAACAAGCAGAGAAAGTCAGACAAAACGAGGAGACAGAGGAGTATGTTCTAAATGAAAGAACAAGGCCACGAGATAGAACCTCAGAAAAATAACGAAATGAAACAGAGATAAGGAGTCAGCCTGATAAAGAGTTCAAAGTAATGGTCACAGAGATGCTCAGCAAACTTGGAAGAATGGACGGATTCAGTGAGAACTTCAACAAAGAGAAAATATACAAAAGAACCAATTAGGGCTGAAGAATACAATAACTGAAATGAAAAATACACCAGACACAATCGACAGCAGATTAAAAGATGTGAAGAACAGATCAGCAATCTGCAAGAAAGGGTAGTAAAAATCATCCAAGCTGAAAAGCAAAAAGAAGAAATAATTTGAAAAATTAAGATACAGGGACCTCTGGAATAGCATCAAGTATAATAAAACTCACATTAGAGAGGTCCCAGAAAAAGAAGAGAGAAAAGGGTGAAGAACTTATTTGAAGAAAGAATACCTAAAAACTTCCCTAACCTGGGGAAGAAAACAGGCCTCCAGGCCCAGGAAGCATTGCCAGTCCCAAATAAAAGGAACCCAAAGAGTTTCACACCAAGACACATAATAACAAGTCAAAAATGAAAGAGAAAAGGAGAATCTTAAAAGCAGAAAAAAAGAAAAGAAAAGAAAAGAAAAGAAAGGAAAGGAAAAGCAATTAGTTATATCAAAGCGAACCACTACAGGGATATCAGTGGATTTTTCAGCCAAAACTGTGGCATGCACTCTGGAAAACTGTGTGGAGGTTCCTCAAAGAGTTAAAAATAGACCTGCCCTACGACCCAGCAATTGCACTGCTGGGGATTTACCTCAAAGATACAGATGCAGTGAAACGGCAGGACACCTGCACCCTGATGTTTCTAGCGGCAATGTCCCCAATAGCCAAACTGTGGAAGGAGCCTCGGTGCCCATCGAAAGATGAATGGATAAAGAAGATGTGGTCTACGTATACAATGGAATATTACTCAGCCATTAGAAACGACAAATACCCACCGTTTGCTTCAACGTGGAGGGACCTCAAGGGTATTGTGCTGAGTGAAATAAGTCCATCGGAGAAGGACAGACATTATAATGGTCTCATTCATTTGGGGAATATAAAATTTAGTGAAAGGGAATAAAGGGAGAGAAAATGAGTGAAAATATCGCTGAGGGTGACAAAACATGAGAGACACCTAACTCTGGCAAATGAACAAGGTGTAGTGTAAGGGGAGGTGGGCGGGGGGTTGGGGTGACTGGGTGATAGGCACTGAGTGGGGCACTTGGGATGAGCACTGGGTGTTATGCTAAATGTTGGCAAATTGAACTCCAATAAAAATCGGAGAAGGACAAACATTATATGGTCTCATTCATTTAGGGAATATAAATAATAGTGAAAGGGAATGGAAGGGAAGGGAGAAGAAATGGGTAGGAAATATCAGAAAGGGAGACAGAACGTGAAGACTCCTAACTCTGGGAAATGAACTAGGGGTGGTGGAAGGGGAGGAGGGCAGGGGATGGGGGTGAATGGGTGATGGGCACTGAGGGGGGCACTTGACGGGATGAGCACTGGGTGTTATTCTGTATGTTGGCAAATTGAACACCAATAAAAAATAAATTTATCATATAAAAAGAAAGTTAAAAGAAAAGAAATTGTCGCATGATATTTTCCAAGTGCTAAGAGGAAAAAACCTAGGATATTTTTGGCAGGTTTATAATTCAGAACTGAAAGAAAGATAAAGAGTTTCCCACACAAAACTTAAAGAAGTTCATCACCACTAAATAGGTCTTATAAGAGATGTTAAAAGGACTTCTTTAATCAGAAAAGCCCAGGGTACCTGGACGGCTGTCAGTGAAGAGTCTCCCAGGACCCTGGGATCAAGCTCTGCAAGGGACTCCCTGTTCCCTGCTCAGAGAGGAGCCTGCTTCTCACTCTCCCTCTGCCCCTCCCTCCCCTTCACTTGTGTTCTCACTCACTTTGCTCTCAAAGAAAGAAAGAAAGAAAGAAAGACCATAACTAGAAATAAGAAAATGAGAGTTTTTTTTTTAATTTTTATTTATTTATGATAGTCACAGAGAGAGAGAGAGGTAGAGACACAGGCAGAGGGAGAAGCAGGCTCCATGCACCGGGAGCCCTATGTGGGATTTGATCCCGGGTCTCCAGGATCGCGCCCTGGGCCAAAGGCAGGCGCCAAACTGCTGCGCCACCCAGGGATCCCCGAGACAGTTTTATCATAAAAACAAACATACAGTAAAGGTAATAGACCAATCATTTTTATAAAGCCAGTATGAGGGTTACAAGACAAAAGGAATAATATCAATTATATCTACAGTAACTAGTTAAGGGATACACAAAATACAAAGGTGTAAACTATGACATCAAATTTATAAAACAAGGCAGAGTGTAAAAATGCAGTGTTTTTAAAATCTGTTTGAACTGAAGTAACCATCAACTTAAAAGAGATTGCTATACATACACAGGATGTTATATATGAACTTCATGGTAATCACAAACCAAATATTTATAACGGATACACAAAAGGAAGAAAAGCATCCAAACATAATACTAAAAGTCATTGAATCAGAAGAGAATAGAGCAAGAAAACAAGGAAGTCGAATGAAAGAACAAGACTAAGGCTTCATTTAACATGAGTCTATGCTACATTTTTCTACATTAATAAAACCACGAATATACTATCAAAATCATAAGCCTATGTGCATTGATTGAAATGGGTATTTTAACAACAATGATACATAATGGAAATGGGTTGTTATTAAAGGCTCCCTATCACTGCCATCTTAGTCATCAATCATTCAAGTGATGGCATCAAGGTAAATATATGTGAATTTCATTTGAAATATCCAATTATTTGTGGGGTGCCTGGGTGGCACAGTCAGTTAAGTGTCAGAATCTTGATTTTGGCCCAGGTCATGATCTTAGGGTCATGAGATCCGGCTCCACTCTGAGCATGGAGCCTGCCTAAGAGTCTCTCTTCTCTCTTTCCCATTGCCCTTTACCACCTGCTTGCTTTCCTTCATTTTCTCTCTCTCTCTCTCTCTCAAAACAAAAAAAAAAAGAAAAGAAAGAATCAAATATTTCTTTGACTTACTTATTTAGAAAATCTCTACAGTTGCTCAGCAAGCCATTTTATAAAAATTGAAATAGAAGTAATATAAGTTAAAAAAAGGTGTTATAAGAAAGCAATTAGGGATGTGCTCTCATGTAAGAAAATGCCAAAACTTACAACATTTTTTAAACTGTTTTATTTATTTATTCATAAAAAGTACAGAGAGAGAAGCACAGACATAGGCAGAGGGAGAAGCAGGCTCCCTATGGGGATCCTGTTGCGTGACTCAATCCCAGGACCCCTGGATCATGACCTGAGCCAAAGGCAGATACATGCTAAACCACTCAGTCATACGGGTGCCCCCAAAACAAAGAACTATCAATTTAGTGTTACAAGTTTATTTAATTCATAAAAAGGACTTACCGTGGAATCGTTAAAATCATAAATATCCCTACATGGTTAAGCGTTTGGATTCTAATCATTCACTTATGCATAGGGGTGGAAAATTGGGTTACAGCAAACTTTAAACATATTATAAACTATTGCTAATCAGAGAATAAGTCAAAGCATCTAAGTGTACTTTGGGTTAGTAGGTAATAATATTTACTTTCCAAAATCCAATTTAACATAGCTTTTCAAGGAAATGGGTCTGTTTGGGGGTGCCTTGGGAACTCAGTTGGTTAAGCATCCAACTCTTGATTCCAGCTCAGATCATCATCTCGGAGTCATGGGATCAAGCCCTGAGTCAGGCTCCACACTCAGTGGGGAGCCTGCTTGAGATTCTCCCCCTCCCTCTACCTCTCTCCCCACTCATGGGCACACTCTCTTCTCTCTCAGATACATAAAATCTTTAAAAAATAAGAAGATAAAATGTGTCAGTTTAGTGGTATTTATTGAATAAAGTTAATAATAGGTATCTCTTGACAATAAGAGCTCCAGGAGCTTAAAAAAATACCATAAAATTTCTGTCCCATTTCCTTATTAGCACAAACCAGTATAACTTTTACTTAATGAGTATTATTCAGTTAACTCAGAATTTCACCAAATTAAAAACAAAAATTTTATTGGAAATCTGAAACTCAAGAAAAGAAAGATAATATAACTAACCTTGAACAAGTGAGTTTCAATGCTGCTAACTGAAGTCTGCGGCCTTGAGGTAGGAATCATTACATTTTCTCTTGGAGTAACATTTCTATCCAGCAGTAAACTACTAGTCAAATTTCCAACAGAAGGCCCTTCCAAGACTGGTCCCATAGTAAGAGTGCTGTGGAAAGGTCTGTTCTGCTGTCTCTCCACCAGATATTTGGTAGTGATATCTGCCAGCCTCTCATTAGTCCTGTGAAGATTACACAACACAAGTGCTTAGTATTTTATTTCTACCCAAATCATTCCTGCATGACCTGCATTTTTTTAAGTTTCCATAATAGCAAACAGAATGTGCCAGTAAACAGTGTTTTAACACTGAAAATGTGACAGAGCAGAGCTACTATATATATTTATAGGTTTAAAATTATTCCAAAGGAGTATATATGATTCCAGGGATAACTAACTAACAAGAAATTCAAATTAGGGGAGGGAAAGAAATGGCTGACAGTGATGTACATGGATTGACAGGTAATACTTGCTACCTTCTGGAATGGCTGTAATTACAAGATTCTGGAGAATGCCGTTACACATATTTGTATTTAGTAAACCAGTTTGAACATAAAAATAAACCATCCCTCAAAGACATTTTCAAGGATGTGCTTTCACCACTCTTGTACATTTTACTCATTGCCTCAGAGAAATTGAGGGTTTCGCACCGAGGAATACCTCAGACCAACAACCTCTAGGGGCCAGGTAGATGGCAGAGCAGTGATCAGAAGGACCGAAACAGCTCCAGAGGCAATTAGCTGATAACACACTTACCAAGGCCCTGGAAGTAGAATCTGCCCTTTTTGTCTTCCACACACCCCCTCATGCCCACCATGATGCTATTTTTAGCCACGTTGGGATTTATACTGCCTTTCACCCCAGTGTGAATCTTTCTCTGTTTCACATGTATACTTTTATATAAAGTAGAAAACATACAAAGGTTTCCCCCACCCTCAGGCTCTCTAGTAATAATACCAAAGACACAATCAAGAAAGTTAATTTACCAACCTGTATAGTATTGGCACTTGATCTTTTGGGTTAAAGGTGTAATCTTCCAAAAATGAACTCATTAATATTTCTATTTAGGGTAATTCTGACAAAAAATTTTATAGTAATATGCTGTCTATATACCCACTATTTGCTTCGATGTGGATGGAACTGGAGGGGAGGGTATTATGCTGAGTGAAATAAATCAATCGGAAAAGGACAAATATTATATGGTCTCATTCATTTAGGGAATATAAAAATTAGTGAAAGGGAATAAAGGGAAAGGAGAGAAAATGAGTGAAAATATCAGTGACGGTGACAAAACACGAGACACACCTAACTCTGGGAAACAAACAAGGGATGGTGGAAAGGGAGGTGAGCAGGGGGTTGGGGTGACTGGGTGATGGGTACTGAGGGGGACACTTGGGCGGGATGAGCACTGGTTGTTATGTAATATGTTGGCAAATTGTTATGCAACATGTTGGCAAATTGAACTCCAAAAAAAACAAAACAAAACAAAAAACCTTTTAAGTAGGGTTGTAAAGATGCAGGTATGTGAATCTGCTCTTTCCACTATAAATTTTATGAAGTTTAAATATAGACACGTATTCCCAATGAAAATTTAGTGTTCTAATTGAAATATACCATAATTGTAAAATACATGCTGGATTTTTAAGACTTCGAATGAAAAAAATATGAAATATCTCAGTAATAATTTTATATTGATCACAAGTTGAAAGGATATTTTTTGACGTATTGTGTTAAATAAAATATATCAACTTTAAAAAAATAATATGCTGTCTAAATTATAAAGTTTTAAACAATTAGTTTGTAAAGACAACAAGATAGAGTAACTGAAAATATTAATGGGAAAAAGTAAAATCATATACCCCCCCCCACACACACACACAAAAAGAGGAGAGAGGCAAACTATCCTGGATGAACATAAAATGGTAAGTTTACTTACAAACATTATTTTCCAAAATTATACTATCCAGTTGGCTTTCACTTCCTACTAATCTCATGAACCCATCTCCATAAAAATTATGCTTTAGAGGCAAATCAATAAGCTAAATCTATTTTCATTGATTCTGTTTTAACTTACTTGCTCAGTTTTTTTGTCAATGACATTCGCATTTCTGATTCTTCTAGGTAGAGTTGCCTGTACTTTTCCAATTCTATTTTAAGTTCCTGAGAATTTCTTATTTGGGATTGAAGTTCAGATTCCAGCTCTTTAATTCTGAGTGCCACTTGACTTCTTATTGAAGCATCATGACTTGCTCTTAACTGCTCTAAGTTTTCTTGAGATGCTGCTTGTCTCTAAAGCAAATTAAAAGCACAGTTTTAAAACAGCTAAAACTTGAGTAATTATAGTATATTTCTTTCCTTCAGTTGGGACTCAATGATTCAGAGAGCAATTTTAAATGTGTAAAAAAAAGCTGAAGTGTAAAATATTTATCACCAATGTCACCTGAATTGAATCTGAATGATAAAAATAAAGTTTAATCATTCTTATATTAGTACTCATGCAATCTGATACTTCAAAGAACAAGAGAATCAATTAAAAATTTTAAAAAGTGCATAATACAACTTGAGAATAACCTGTTTCTTGATTTCTGCTCAGAGCATGTTCTCAGTCAGAGGTCCTGAGGCCAAGCCCTGTGTCGCACCCAGTATGGAGTCTACCCAGGATTCATTCTGTCTCTCTGTCTCTCCCCCTCTGCCAATCCCCCTGCTCATGTTCAATAAATAAATAAGGAAATAAATAAATAAATGAAATCTTCAAAAAGGAAGAATAACCTAGGAATGGAACATGGAGCCCAATGCAGGGCTTGATTTCACAAACCTGAGACCAAGACCTGAGCTGAGATCAAGAGTCTGCTGCTTAACCAACTGAGCCACCTAGATACTCCATGGTAAAAGTTTTATTTTTTTAAATTTATTTATTTTTAAAGATTTTATTTTATTTATTCATGAAAGCCAGAGAGAGAGAGAGGGGCAGAGACACGGGCTGAGAAGGAGGCTCCACCCTGGGAGCCCGATGTGGGACTCGATCCTGGGACTCTAGGATCACGCCCTGGGTCAAATGCAGGTGCTAAAACCACTGGGCCACCCAGGAATCTCCATGGTAAAAGTTTTATTTTATTTTATTTTTTTCCCCATGGTAAAAGTTTTAAATCACAATTTTTTCTTTTCCTCTTAATAGTCTTGTTTCAGGGGATCCCTGGGTGGCTCAGCGGTTTACCACCTGCCTGCGGCCCAGGGTGTGATCCTGGCATGGAACCTGCTTCTTCCTCTGCCTGTGTCTCTGCTTCTCTCTTCCTCTCTCTGTGTATCTCCTGAATACATAAATAAAATCTCAAAAAAATAGTCTTGTTTCATACATACTGGTCATAAATCATTCTGAAAGATCAATTTAGTGAGAATAATGATGAAAACTGAAATCTTTACAGGGAGGAACGAATGCCTCCAGAAATATACCAAACAGATTGCTGTAAAGGAAGCAGAGGAAACCTACACAATGCATATAACCAAAGTGTAATTTGTAATGAAATAAATGAAAGCATATCACAGATCAATAAACTAACCTGGAAAAATAGATTGACTTCTTTTAATCTTTCTTCTACAATCAATCTTACTCTCTGGTCAATCTCCCATTTATAATACTTTTCTACTTGAATGCCTTGTACCACATTGACTTCTGCATGACTTCTGAGGTTTACTACTTTTTCTTCCAAGTTCTTTTTAATCTGTTTTAGTTTTTCACATTCCCTCTCTGTTGCTTTCATAGATAATAACTCCTGTTGAAGAACTTGATTTTTTGCATCCAGGTCTATACATCTTGAAGATTCAGTTTCCAATCTTGCTCTAAGATCACCAATCTGCATGAATAGAACAATACAGTTCGGAAATGGAATGAAATTAGTTTAACTCAAAACTATAACCAACATTTTAAAAAACATTTTATGTTTAAGTCTCTGTACTGAACCGTAGGCTCGAATTCATAACGTCAAGATCAAGAGTCATATGCTCTACTGACTGAGTCAGCCAGGTGCTCCCATTTTAAAATAAATTCATTTGCAATAAAATATAATCTATATTGTAGTAGAGTCTTAGAATGTGGAACCCTGAAGCACTTAGAAAATTAAGAACAGTGTTAAAACCACTAGGAGTTATTAAAAAAGATCTCTGCTATCATTGTCTTTGCCACACAACATTTGTACTTCATTTTATGTATTTTTCTATGACTGCTTCAGATCTTTCCTCCATAAAATAACTGTAAGTCACCTCTTAGTATAAAGTCTCTTATATAGTCAAATTGAATTCAAATAAAATTTTAAAAAAGAAAAGAAAGTCTCTGGCCCCTTCCCCTATCCTAACACACCATAATTTTTAAAAATTATTTATTCATGAGACACATAGAGAGAGGCAGAGATATAGGCAGAGGGACAAGCTCCACAGGGAGCCCGATGAAGGACTCGATCCCAAGGCCCTAGGATCATGCCCTGAACCAAAGACAGATACACAAACCACTGAGCCACTCGAGTGTCCCAATGAATACTCCCATTAATTTTTAAAAAGTTTTAGTAATATCATATTGACTTATGTAGGTCTGAACCAATAAATGCTTCCTAAGAGAAGACCTTGAAAATAAGACTCTAATTATTGAATCTATAAATACTGATTCTAAGCCACAAGCCTTTTTCTGAATTACAAATGATTTACATTAATTTGAATTGCATTCCCAGGAGAAATGATTCTCAGGATTAAGAAACCACACCTCTCAGTATAAAAATTTAGTGAGATGAAACTTATACTTTCGGACAAAAAAAAAAAACCCGCCTAATTGAATAGTATTATCTTATAATCCTCTGTTACTCCCACAAAACAAGGGAACATACTAAGCACCAAAAACCACCACTGAAAAACCTGACAGGGTTTCAGTGATTCTGAGTTGGGAAGAACTTCTTTCTTCTGGATATGATTGATAAGACAGGGTAAGTGGATGTGGTGGTTTTATAAATTTTTTGACACTTCTCCCATGATAATCCCACCCCTTAAAATGTGCTGACCTTAGTAATTGGTTTCCAGTGAATAGAATTCGGCAGAACTGCTGTGTGATTTTTTTAAGGCTAGGTTAAAAAATGTGATATAGCTTCCATTGACATTCTTCTTCTAGGGAAACTAACCCTTAGAATCTAGCTGCTGTGGGAAGCCCAGGCCACCTGGTGTGTCTTCATGTAGACATTTCAGCTGAGACTGACCCAGCTAACGTCCTTGCCAAAAGCCAGCCTCAACAGCTAAACATTTGCATGAACATGATTTTAGATGATTCTAGTCCCCAGCTTCCAGTCATCTCAGCTGACACCAAATGAAGAAGAAATGAGTTGGCCTTACTCGGCTTTGCCTAAACTAAATACTTGTGAACCAAATAAATGCTGTTTTGAGCAACTAGGTTTTCAGGTGGTTTATGATGCCGCAATAAATAACTGGCACAGAAACTGATATTAAACATGGGGTGCTGACATTAAAATATTTAAACCTGAACCTCCTTTGAACCGAGAGGTAGGTAGAAACTGAAAGGATGTAGGGAAGAGTAAGAATGAAAACCAAAAGGGCTTCCAACAGACTGTTAATGGAAACCTGATGGCCCTTGAAGAGGCTGACAGTAAAGGTTCCAGGCAAGTGAAGAAAATGACACTAGAGGAAAAGGAACTTGCGCCACAAACCACTTGAAAGTAAAACGGGACACAAAAGATAAACTAAACAAGGTCTATGCAGTATGAAAGACCCAGACAAACTGGGTGCAAATATTTTGTCCACATTTATAGCCTTTCCATATGCTGAAATGTCAAATAATGCTAAAATAAAGAATTGCATCCTGGGTCAAGAGCAAATCCAGGAAAACATGGCCTATGGATGAAGCCAAGATTATAAAAACTTTTGTTAAGACCTCAGAAGGATTTCAGGTATGCCTCAAATTTCTTTTAAGGATCTTAAGAGTATGAGCTTCACAGGAGAGCCCAGTTGAAAAGTTTATCTCAAAAAGATCTGCGAGACTGGCTTTTCTACTGACATAAAATCAATCCATTGATTCTCACAGAAAAACTCAAGAAGTTAAGAAAATTATAGCATCAAAACCACTGTTTGCGAGCTTGGACTAAAAGAGACCTAGATAGCACGGACTGAAAATAGGCCTTTGGGTCTTAGAAGTCCCCACAGGGAGGCAGCAGGCTGAAAACACAACTGCAAACACAGGTCATTGGACAGAACCAAGAGCTCAGAGAGGATAGACAGCAAAGAGCCATGGAGAAAAATTTCCATGGTTTCAGACTAAGTCTGACTGAAAAATGGACAGCATGCATCAGGCTGCATTTCAAACCTGCTATGGTCTAGTGTGACTTCCATCTTCTTTCTGAATGGAAGAGTCTTTAGCAAGTAACCAGAATGTTGTGTTTTCAATAGTAGAGAACTGTTCTCTTTAATTCTCAAGTCTTCATTCCTATTGAGAGAACCTGCACTCCAGGGACTAAAATTTAGACAACATAACCCTGGCACCTTATCCCCGCTGCACCTGATTAAGATGGCAAGATCTTGGACTCCATCCTGAACCCGATGCCATGATAACTGAGATTTGTCGGAGGTACTGGGAGGAGGTGAGTGCATTTTTCATGTGAAAGGAATATAGAACACTGTGGCCAGTGGGTAAATTACACTAAAAATTGCGTTCTTCATGTGTTCATAGGTGTTCCAGTATTCCATTAAAACTAAACAAAACAAAAAGACCGTGGGCTAACCTTAGTGACTTGCTACTAACGAACAGAATATGGTCAATGTGATGTTGTGTGTATTCCAAGGCTAGGCTACGAAAGGCAACACAGCTTCTGCCCTGTTCTGTATCTCAGCCTGCTTACTCGGAATTTAGCCCCTCCTCTTGTGAGGAGGCTCAGGCCACAAAGAGAGTCCAGGTGTGCCAGTGTAAGCATTTTGGCTGCCTGCCCTAACTATAAATCTAGGCAACAGCCAGCATCAACAACACCAGACATGAACTTTTTCTCTTGGTTTTTCCCCATTTAGGAGGACATTATCTGTGCATTTTTTCATATATTCCCTTTATTATGTTGAGGTATGTTCCCTCTTAAACCTACTTTGTGGAGGGTTTTTATCATGCATGGATATTGTACTTCATCAAACGCTTTTCCTACATCTATGGAAATGATGATGATTCTTCTTTCTTTTATTAATATGGTGCATCACACTGATTGATTTGCAGATACTGAATCACCCGTGTAACCCAGGAATAAATCCCATTTGATCATGGCGGTGATTTTCTTAATGTATTGTTAGATTCAGTTTGCTACTATTTTGTTAAGGATTTTTGCACTAGAAAATTGGCCTGTAATTCTCTTTGTGGTGTCTTTATCTGGTCTTGGTGTCAGGGTAATGCTGGCCTCATCAAATGAATTTGGAAGTTTTCCTTCCTCTTCTGTTTTATGGGACGGTTTGAGAAGAACGCATACTAACTCTTTCTTTAAATGCTTGGTAGAATTGGACTCTGAAGCCATCTGGTCCTGGACTTGTGTTTGTTCCAAGTTTTTGGATGAGTGATTCAATTTCTTGGCTGGTTAGCATTCTGTTCTACTTTCTTCCTGCTTCAGTTTTGGCAATTTATATGTTTCTCGGAACTTATCCATTTCTTCTAGGTTGTCCAATTTGTTGACATATATTTTTCATAATATTCTCTTATAATTGTTTGGATTTCTGCAGTGTTGGTTATTCTCCTCTGTCATGTGTGATTTTATTTGGGTCCTTTCCCTTTTCTTTTTGAGAACTATGGCTAGAGCCTTATCAATTTTATTAAATTTTTCAAAGAACCAGCTACTGTTGATCTGTTCTATTTTTATTTGTGTTTAGTTTCTTTATCATTTATTTCCACTCTAATGTTTTTTTAAAGATTTATTTATTGGGGCGGGGGGGAGGGGCAAAGGAAAAGGGAGAGAGAGAATCCACCAGTAGACTGAGGTTGGAGGCTGAAGCAGGCTTCAATCCCAGGACCCTGAGAACGTGACCTTAGCCAAAATCAAAGAGTTGGTCAGTTAACCAACTCAGCCACCCAGGACCCCCATTTTTCCTCTAATTTTTATTATCTCCATCCTTCTGCTGGCTTTAGGTTTCATTTGTTGTTCTTTTTCTAGCTTCTTTAGGTGTAAGGTTAGTTTGTGTTGAGATTTTTTTTTTTTTTTTTTTTGCTTCTTGAGGTAGGCCTGTATTGCTATATATACTTCCCTCTTAGAATCAGTTTGGCTGCATCTGAAAGGTTTTGGGGGGATCCCTGGGTGGCGCAGCGATTTGGTGCCTGCCTTTGGCCCAGGGCGTGATCCTGGAGACCCGGGATCGAGTCCCGCATCGGGCTCCCGGCATGGAGCCTGCTTCTCCCTCCTCCTCTGTCTCTCTCTCTATCATAAATGAATAAATAAATATTAAAAAAAAACATTAAAAAAAGGTTTTGGACAATTGTGTTTTCATTTTCATTTGTTTCCATGTCTTTTGAAATTTCTTCATTTATTTCCCGGTTGGCCCACACATTGATAGTACGATGTTATTTCACCTCCATGTATTTGTGGTCTTTTCAGACGGTTTTTTGTAGTCCACTTCTAGTTTCATAGTATTGTGGTCAGGAAAGGTGCATGGTAGGACTTCAATCTTTTTGTACTTCCTAAGGCCTGTTTTGTGGCCTAATGTATGATCTAGTCTAGAGAATATTCCAGATCTGTATTCTAATTTCATTTATTGCACTCTTCATCTCAGATTCTTTTTAAACTCTTCTATCTCTGTTGTAAGGGTCTCACTGATGTCTTCCATTCTTTACTCAAGTCCACTGAACATCCTTATGGTCACTGCTTTAAATCCTCCATCAGGCACGTTATTTCTCTCTCTCTCACTTAGATCTCTGGCCCTGTGGCATTATCCTGTTCTTTCATTTGAGATAAATTCCTCTGTCTTCTCATTTTGTCTAGGTCTCTGACAGTTTCTCTGGGTTAGAAAAGCCAGTTATGTCACTTGTTCCTGAAAGTAATGGACCACTGAAAATGGTCCCGTAGTGCCCAGGGCCTGGTGCTTGAGGGAGGGTCTCCAGGGTGTGCGGCATGCACTCTGCTACTGGGTTCTGGCTCCTCTATCCCTCAGGCCAGTCATCTGAGAGATAGGCTCTCAGTATCTGCTGTGGGCAGTGTTTGGTACTTGGCCTGAATCTAGCGGGTTTGAACTAGCTTGCGAAATGAGACCTGTCACAGTCCACTGGAACTGAGACCCTGCAAAACTCTGGTCAGGACACATGGTGTCCGCAGGGGTTTGTACTGGTCTTCTGGGGGAAGGGCTTGCTGTGCTGGAACTGAGGCAAGCATGATTCAAAAGGGCAGTTCCCCTGGAGTGCAAACGGGTGGTGGCTGGTGTAAGCAAGTTAGGCAGCTGGTGTCAGAGTGGCACTGATTCCCACAGGTGGCTCTGTGTTTGTGCTCAGGGCCAGGGGAGGGAAATGTCACCAGCCAGCTGCTTCCGTTCTGTGTGCCTCTCTCCAAGTATAGTGCCCTACACATTCTACCATAGCCAAGCCCAATAACCTTTAAAATTCCAGGCTTTAAGCCCTCCATAGTTGCAAGAACTCAGGAAATTCAGCCACTCTCCTTTTCCAAGCCAGTGGCTACGTGCATTCCCAGGTGTTCTCTCCTGCCCTTCGCTGGGACCACTACTCCCTCCCATCTGCTGCAGATAGGATCTCTTTCTCTTCTAAACTATATCTCTGTACTTCCGACTTTCTTTAAAGTGGCCTCTTCTCTCTCTTTAGTTGTGACCTTTGTTCTGTCAGTATTCAGGTAGATTTCTGGGGTATGTAGGATGAGTTGATAGGTATCTAGTTGTATTAGTGGGATGAGGTGAGTCTAGGCTCCTCCTACCCTGCCACCATCTTCCTTTCTCTAAGACATTTTTTCTAAAGAATCCCTTCAATTACAAATTATTAAAACTAGACAAGAACTCCTCTTTTAAATTTCCCCTCATGTTAGGGGAGAAAAACGACTGGCAAGCAGAGAGACATGTGATTTGAAGTATAACAGCTGAACAACTAGTAAAAGTTTAATAAGCAAAACGGAACCTTTTATCTGAATTCAAGTAACTGCAATTCTAAAAGAAAGGCAGCATTGAGTGCTTTTAAATCAATAATCTTCATTCTCCCTTCATCAGTGATGACATAAGGAGAACGTTATGGAATAATTTCTAATCTTTTCATTAGCGAAACAAATGTATTGTCCTTTGGCACACTTAAATTAAATATAATTTCTCCTTTATCTTACTGCAAGCTTATTTTTCAGGGAAGGTAGTAAGACTATCTCATCTTTATATCGTACTAGAATGCTTCTCCATATCATATAGGTTCACTTTGAAATTTTTTTGTGATTCAAATTGCTCGCCTACTATTTGTCTCTGATAATTTGATTGTTTTTAAAAATATTTAATTTATTTATTCATGAGAGACACACACAGAGAGACAGAGGCAGAGACACAGGCAGCGAGAGAGGTAGACTCCATGAAAGGAGCCTGACGTGGACTCAATCCTGGGTCTCCAGGATCACGCCCTGGGCTGAAGGCAGTGCTAAACCACTGAGGACCCGGGCTTCCCTGATAATTCAATTAAATGCAACAAGATATTTTACAGGTGTATTCTTGACATAATGTAATGAAATGTTTATTCTATTAATTACGTATTGACCTATCAAAGTACAGCTATGCATATCTTTCTATTTCAGTAAAAGAAGATGGATACAGGCAACTCTGTTTTCCAAGAATGTAGGATCTGTGCCAAGAACGGGATCGGCGCCAGTCTTGTATGCACAAGAACCAGGTCAAAAGAGTATCTAATTGTGAACTTTAAGATGATGGATTAGCAAGACTTCCAAACAGGAAGGCTGATAACCCAGAGTTAATCCTTTATATCCTAGATGGTGAAATCTATGGGTGAGTCTATGCATTATAACAAGTTAATAAAACACAACGAAGTACATAGTAGACAGTGGATCCTACAACCAAGACGATGGAAATGGATGCGGGAGGCACTGAGTGAGAAACTACAGGTATTACTGGAGAAGAGAAACGGGACTCTATCTTTTTGAGCCTGGCTTCTCATTGTGTCAGGTAGTCAGCAAGACATAAGCTGGCAAAAGGCTCCTTCAAAAAGTATAAGTCTCTACAGGAGTAAAGTTAGGTTCTACTACATTGACTTATTACATAATTGTAATATAAATGAGTGGTAATTTGCAAGAGGACTAGGAAAGAATTCTCATAAAATTTGATTTGGTAGTGGCCTAAGGATAGACATATAGGTCAATGTATTAGAATTGAGAATCTAAAAATAAACTCTCAAATTATAAGGGGATCCCTGGGTGGCGCAGCGGTCTGGCGCCTGCCTTTGGCCCAGGGCGCGATCCTGGAGACCCGGGATCGAATCCCACGTCGGGCTCCCGGTGCATGGAGCCTGCTTCTCCTCTGCCTGTGTCTCTGCCTCATTCTCTCTCTCTCTGTGACTATCACAAATAAATAAAAAAATTAAAAAAAAAAAACTCTCAAATTATGGTGGATTGATTTTCAACAAGGGTGTCGAGACACTAAAATGGAATAAGAATAGTCTTTTTAACAAATGGTACTGAGACAAATGGATATCCACACACAAAGTAATAAAATTAGACCTCTACCTCACAACATATGTACAAACTTAACATGAAATATTAAGAGCTAGGGATCCCTGGGTGGCACAGTGGTTTGGCGCCTGCCTTTGGCCCAGGGCGCGATCCTGGAGACCCGGGATCGAATCCCACATCGGGCTCCCGGTGCATGAAGCCTGCTTCTCCCTCGGCCTGTGTCTCTGCCTCTCTCTCTCTCTCTCTCTGTGACTATCATAAATAAATAAAAATTGAAAAAAAATATTAAAAAAAAAGAAAAGAAATATTAAGAGCTAAAATTATAAAACTCATAGAAAAAACAGGTGTGTATGTTCGTGATTGCATTTGGCAACAGTTTCTTAAATATGGCATCAAAAGACAGAAACAGATTAAGGATTTCATCAAAATCTAAAAAATAAAAGCTTCTATGCTTCAAATGTAACCATCAAGCAAAAGTGAAAAGGCAAGGTGATGAATAAAATATTTGAAAATCATATCCCTGATAAGGGGTCTGTAGTTAGGATATAGATAGAACTCTTACAATAATGAAAAGACAGTCCAATATAAAAATGGGCAAAATAAATGATTAGTTCTTTAAGCAAGATATAGAAATGAATAATGACCACATATAAAGTGAGATGCTCAACATCACTAGTTCTAAGAAATATGCAAATTAAAACCACAAGACAGATGGAACTCAACAAGTGTATTATGCTAAGTGAAATAAGTCAGAGAAAGACAAATACCATATGATTTCACTCCTATGTGGAATTAAGAAAAAAAAAAGCCAACAACAGATGAACATAGGGGAAGGTGGAAAAAAAGGAGAGAAAGAGAGGCAAACCATAAGAGACTCTCAACCATAGAGAATAAACTAAGTGTTGCTGTCGAGGTGGGCAGGGGGGACTAGATGAGTGATGGGTATTAAGGAAGGCACTTGTACTGATGAGCACTGGGTATTTAAGTGAGGAATCACTAAATTCTACTCCTGACACCAAGATTACATGATATGTCAACTAACGAGAATTCAAATAAAAATTTGAAACAAATGAAAATACCCCTACAACGTGTCATTTTACACCCAATAGAATAGCTATAACAAAAACAACAGATAATGACAAACATTGACAAGAATCAGGGAAAATGAGAATCCTCAAACACTGGTGACATAAATGTAAAATGGTGCAGCCAGTTTGGAAAATAGTCTGGCAGTTCCTCAAAAGGTTTAAACCAAAAATGTTAAAGGTCCTTTAACATATGAACTAACAATTCCATTTATAAGTATATACCCAAGAGAAGTGAAATGTTCACGCAAAAGCTTGTACATGCGTATTCACAACAGCATTATTAACAACAGCCAAAAAGTGTAACAGCTCAAACGTCCACCAAATGATAAATACATAAATAAAACGTGGGCTGTCCATATGGTGGGATAGTATTCAGAAATAAAAAAATAATAAAGTTCTGACACATGGCACAAAATAAATCTAAAAACATGCTAAACCAAAGAAGGCAGTCACAAAGGATCAAATATTTGGTGATTCCATTGAGATGACCTGTCCAAAATCAGCAGCAAATCGATAGAGACAGAGACTAGAACGGTGACTACCTATGGCTAAGAAGAATAGGGAGGGGGAAACTAGCATGACGTGCCAGTTAAAGGGCATAGGGTTTATTTTTACGGTGACAAAATGTTCTAAAATGGATTGTGGTAGTCTTTGAATATGCATCTTTTTTTTTTTAATTTTTTTTTAATTTTTTATTTATTTATGATAGTCACATAGAGAGAGAGAGAGAGAGAGAGAGAGAGAGAGAGGCAGAGACACAAGCAGAGGGAGAAGCAGGCTCCATGCACCGGGAGCCCGACGTGGGATTCAATCCGGGGTTTCCAGGATCGCGCCCTGGGCCAAAGGCAGGCGCCAAACCACTGCGCCACCCAGGGATCCCTGAATATGCATCTTATGTTCATTATATCTCAATAAAGTTATTACCAAAAATATATATCAAGTATGTAAGATTACTAGGAAAATCTGTATTTTACTGCTCAAAGCACAGAGGGATTTATTTCCCAATGATTTTAGAGTCCCAAAACTAATTAAAAATTACCTTCTGTCTTAGCATATTAATCTGAATTTCCATTTCCGTTTGACTGGTTTTTAAATCTCCATAGAAAGGAAGCTCTCCATTTTCATATTTACTTAATATCCTTCTTAACATGTTTATTAAGTGGTTCTTAAGCCTGCAGAAGGTATAGAATGAGTAAGTCAGGTCCTTTAAGAAGAAATATTTAATACTTATTTAAATAGATAATATGTTCTATCACATAAACAAATCTATACTTATGATATCTCATTTGTTCCAATCTCTCATTGTTTGAGAGAATACCAACTAAATTACATTGCTAAGTAAAAAAATATGGAAAAGATTTTTATGACACATATGGCAGTTGAAGGGTTAACAGGGTAACTATATTAAGAGTTCTTGTAAGTTATTATTAATATCTATTTTCAGTATGTGAATATAAAAATTAATCTATTATTAGGTAGTAGAGGCTAGTAATCCACGGTGAGGAAGAAAAGCATCCTCATCTATTAATGTTTTATAAAGACACAAAAATACATTTTGGTACCCACCTACCCCAGTCTAAAAGAAGGAAAGAAAATACAGACAAAAAACATCAAAGGAGATCATTCAAAACAGAAAGAGAAACAGGAAAGAAAAATATTTATAAAGTTTGAATTCAGAGGAAGAAGGAAGAGGCAGAGCTTTAGAAGAAAGGAAATCAGCAGAGAGAGAATGTATGATGATGGCCTATGAGACTGTTTTAAACAAAAATCTAATACCTTGGCTAGTACATTCTTAGGAAAGTGAAGGATGCCAAACAATGCAGAGAAACAAAGTTGAATGACAGAAAAGTTTTGGCGGATCAGAGCAAAACTTAAATACTCAGCAAATAAGCAGAAAGGAAGCCAGGTGGGAGCTTCAGAGACATCGGAAAGACTTTTTTAAAAATCTGAGTAGTGAAGTTGCTCATTTTATTCTTCATGAAGTCAGACATGTATTTTTGTATGAATGACATATTTTATAACTAGAAAACGCAGGAAGAAAATGTAAGCCACTTGAGTCAGAGATGGCAGAGCAAGAGGAGAACATAGTTTTGTCTGATCCCAGAAATTCAGCCAGAGAGCTTTCAAATCATTCTGAACACCTGTGAAATCAACCAGACATCTAAGGAAAGAATTGCAGCATTTCTACAAATAGAAAAGTGACCACTTTTTGCAAGACTTGGTTAACTTTCACCTTCAGAGTTACATTCTATTCTTTCACCGTACTTAATTTTATTTCTATATACATGTAAGTCCTGCTTGTTTTTCCTTTGGGATATATTTCTCTAACAAAAAGACATAGGATATGGTATATTGCTCAGTTCTGTTCAACTGGGTGATAATATCCTTTTTTAAAAATTTATTCATGATAGTCACAGAGAGAGAGAGAGAGAGAAAAGAGAGAGAGAAAAAAGACAGAGAGAGAGAGGCAGAGACATAGGCAGAGGGAGAAGCAGGCTCCATGCACCAGGAGCCCGACGTGGGATTCGATCCCGGGTCTCCAGGATCACGCCCTGGGCCAAAGGCAGGCGCAAAACCACTGCGCCACCCAGGGATCTCTGATAATATCCTTTTTATTTTGACTTTTAATTTCCATTTTTACACTTACATTCTAGACTTTCCTTGTATTTAATTTTATTTTTGTATATATACAAGGTTTCCTCTTAACCATTTGGGGATGCAATTTCCTAACAAAAAGACCAAAATTCACATAGTATCGGTGTACTGCTCTGCTCTCTTGATCTCTCTAATTCTATTATCTCCTTTGTTAACCTTTAAATTGGCTTCGGGTCTCTTCTGATTTGTTTAGCATGTATTTATCTGGGGTCATTCTTGATATTTTTCTATTCTGTTCTCTCACTCATCTCTTCTTCTCTGGACAGAATGACAAGATGGAAAAACTCACCGCCACAAAGAGAACAAGAGGTAGTACTGACTGCCTGGAACCTAATCAGCATGGATAGAAGGAAGAGGCTGGAGCGAGAGTTCAGAATAATGACCATCAAGATAATAGCTGGGCTTAAGAGACACTCAGAGGACACTAGAGAATGCCTTTCTGGAGAAATAAAACAACTGATATCTAATCAAGTTGAGATAAAAAAGGCTAATCTTAGTGAGATGCAATCAAAAATGAAGGTTCTAACTGCTAGGATAAATGAGGCTTCACAGAGAAGTAGTGATATAGAAGACAAAACAATGGAGAATAAAGAAGCTGAGGAAAAACAAGAGAAACAACCACTGGACTATGACAGGAGAATTTGAGAGATGATTCGTACCACACAGCAAAACAATGTTAGAATAATGGGGATCCCAGAAAAAGAGGGGAAGGAGGGGGCAGAAGGCATATTTGAGCAAATTATAGCAGAGATCTTCCCTCATCTGGGGAAAGAAACAGGCACTCAAGTGCCAGGAGGCACAGAGAACCTTCCTCAAAATCAATAAAAAATAGGTCAATATCTCCAAGCAAAGCTTGCAAATTTCAGACCCAAAGAGAAAATCCTGAAAGCAGCTTGGAACACGAGGCCCTGAACTAAGAAGGAGAGAAATATTCAACTGGCAGCGGATCTATCCAAAGAGATAGCAGGCCAGAGAGAGCTGGCATGATATACTCAGGGTGCTCAATGAGAAGAATCTACAGCTAAGAATTTTATCCAGCAAGGCTCTCATTCAAAATACAAGGGGAGATAAAAAGCTTCCAGCACAAACAGAAACTAAAAGAATTTGTGATCCCTAAAACAGCCCTGCAAGGGGAACCTTTAAGAAAACAGAGAGCCCAAAAATAACACAGACCAGAAAGGAACAGACACAGTACACCAAAACACAGACTTGACACGTAATACAATGGCACTACATCCATATCTTTCAATCGTTACTCTGAATGTAAACAAGCCAAATGCCCCAACCAAAACACACAGGGTATCCCAGTGGATTAAAAAAAAAAAAAAAAAGCAAGACCCATCGATATGCTATCTGTAAGAGACTCATTTTTAGACACAAAGAAAACCCCAGATTGAAGGTGAGGGGGTGGAAAACCATTTTATCATATTAAAGGACATTAAAAAAAAACTGAGGTGGCAATCTTGATATCAGACAAGTTGTATTTTAAACCAAAGACTGCATTAAGAGATGAAGAAAGACACTATGCCATAATTAAATGGTCTATCCAAAGAGAAAATTGAACAATTATAAGTTTTAATGCCTCTAAAGTAGGAGCAGCCAACTATATAAACCGATTTTCTGTTAAGATTTCATTTATTTATTTATTTGACACAGAGAGAGAACAGAAGCATGGGCAGCAGGAGAGGGAGAAGCAGACTCCCCACTGAACAGGGAGCCTGATGAGGGCTTCATCCCAGGACCCTGAGAACATGACCTGACCAAAGGCAAGGGCTTAACCGACTGAGCCACCCAGACCCCCTTATGAACCAATTAATATCAAAATTAAAGGAACACATTGATAGTCATACAATAATAGTAGGCACTTTAACACACCACTCACTGTAATGGCCAGATCATCTAAGCAGAAGATCCACAAGGGCACAAGGGCTTTGAATGACACACTGCACAAAATGGACTTCACAGATAACTTCAGAGCATTCCATCCTACAGCAACAGAATACACATTCTTCTCGGGTGCACATGGAACATGTTCCATACTAGATCACGTACTGGGTCATAAATGAGGTCTCAACTGATACCAAAAGATTGGGATCATTCCCTGCATACTTTCAGACCACAATGCTTTGAAACTGAAACTTGATCACAAGAGGAAATTTGGAAAGAATTCAAATACACGGAGGTTAAAGAATCAAGCCAGGGAATAAAAGCACAGTTTTAAAAACCTCATAGAAACAAACAAAAATGGAAACGCAACTGCTCAAAACATCTGGGATGTAGCAAAGGTCATCCTAAGAAGGAAGTATATAGCAATACAAGTCTTTCTCAAGAAATGAGAAAGGTCCTAAGTACACAAGCTAACCTTACACCTAAAGGAGCTGGAAAAGAACAGAAGATTAAAACCTAAAACCAGCAGGAGAAGAGAATTCATAAAGATCAGAGCAGAAATCAATGAAATAGAAACCAAAGGAACAGTAGAACACATCAATGAAATCAGGAGCTGGTTCTTTGACAGAATAAGATCAATAAACCCCTGGACAGACATATCAAAAAGAGAACGGACCCAAAGAAATAAGATCGTGAATGAAAGAAGACAGATCACGACCAGCACCAGAGAAATATAGACAACTATAAGAACACATTCTGAGCAACTATATGCCAACAAAGTAAGCAATCTGGAAGAAATGGATCCCTTCCTATCAAAACTGAAACAGGAAGACACAGGAAACCTGAACAGACCCATAACCAGCAAGGAAATGGGAGCAGTCATCAAATATCTGCCAACAACCAAGAGTCCAGGACCAGGAGGCTTCCCAGGAGAATTCTACCACACATTCCAGGAAGAATTAATCTATTCTTCGGAGCTGTTTATAAAAATTAGTAATGGAAGGGAAACCTTCCAGTGTTCTCTGTGAGGCCAACATTACTCTGATCGCAAAACCAGAGCAAGACCCCACCCAAAAGGAGAATTACACTCCAATATCCCTGATGAACACGGATGCCAAAATTCTCAACAAGACACTGGCTGGGAGGATTCAACAGTACATTAAAGGATGATTCACCATGTCCAAGTGGGTTTTATGCCTGGGCTGCAAGGGTGATTCGACATCTGCAGATGAATCAATGTGATACACTACAGAAATAAAAGAAAGGATAAGAACCATAGGATCCTCTCAAGAGATGCAGAAAAAGCAGTTGACAAAGTGCAGCACCCTTTCCGGATCAATACTCTTCACAGTGCAGGGAGGAGGGGAGCATATCTCAATATCATAAAAGCCATCTACAAAAAGCCCACACCCGATGCTATTCTTAATGGGGAAAAACTGAGAGCTTTGCCGCTAAGGTCAGGAACACAACAGGGAGGTCCACTCTCTGGACAACCAGTGTTGTTCGACATAGCCTCAGCATTTAGACAACAAAAAGAAATAAAAAGGCGTCTGAATCAGAAAAGAACTCAAACTCTCACTTTTCTCAGAGGACATGATATCCTATGTGGAAAACCCAAAAGACTCTACGCCAACATTGTTAGGACCCTTTCCTGAATTCAGCAAAGCAGCAGGATAGGAAATCCATGCACAGAAATCAGTTGCATTTCTATACACTAACAATGAGATGGAAGAAAGAGAAACTGAGGAGTCAATTCCATTTACCATTGCACTAAACACCATAAGATACCTTGGAATAAACCCACCCAAAGAGACAAGGATCTGTACTCTGAAGAAGACAGGACATTCTGGAAAGAAATTGAGAAATCATAAAGAACTGAAATCATTCCATGTTCATGGATTGGAAGAACAAATATTGTTAAAATGTCTATGCAAGCTCGAGCAATCTCTACATTCAATGCAATCTCTATCAAAATACTACCAACTTTTTTTTTAAGATTTTTTATTTATTTATTCATTAGACACACACAGAGAGAGAGAGAGAGAGAGAGAGAGAGAGAGAGGCAGAGACACAGGTAGAGGGAGAAGCAGGCTCCATGCAGGGAGCCCAACGTGGCACTCGATCCTGGGTCTCCAGGATCACACCCTGGATTGAAGGCAGAGCTATACCGCTGAGCCACCTGGGCTGCCCCCAACTTCTTTGCATACAGCTGGAGTAAATAATACTAAAATTTCTTTGGAACCTTAGAAGACCCCGAATAGCCAAAGGTATGTTGAAAAACGTAGCCAAAGCTGGTGGCATTAGAAGCCAGCCTTTAAGCTCCATTGCAAAGCTGTGATCAACAGGACAGTATGGTCCTGGCACAAAAGCGGACATGTCAATCAATGGCCCAGAAGAGTAAATCCAGAAGTGGACCCTCAACTCTATGGTCCACTCCTCTTCAACAATACTGGAAAGAAAATCCAATGGAGACAAAGCAGTCTCTTCAACAAATGGTGTGGGAAAATCAGACCACCACATGTAGAAGAATAAAACTAGACCATTTTCTTACACCATACACAAAAATAGAGTCAAAATGGATGAAACACCCAAATGTAAGATAGGAATCCATTAAAATCCTAGAGGAGAACACAGCCAGCAACCTCTGTGACCTTGGCTGCAGCAACTTCTTGCTAGACATGTCACCAGACGCCAAAATGACCTACTGAGACTTCATCAAGATAAAAAGCTTTTACGCAGCAAGGAAACAGTTGACAAAACCAAAAGACAACTGACAGAATGGCAGAAGGTGTTTGCAAATGCCTTATCAGATAAAAGGCTGGTATGCAAAGTCTATAAAGAGCTAATCAAAGTCAACACCCAAAGAAAGATAACCCAATGAAGAAATGGGAAGAAATGAAAGGACATGTCTCCAAAGAAGACATACATATGGCCAACAGACACATGAAAACATGCTCAACATCAGTTGGCACCAGAGAAATACAAATCAAAACCATGGTGAGTTTCCCCCTCACACCTTTCATAATGGCCAAAATTAGCAAGTCTGGAAATGACAGATGTTGGCAGGAATGCAGAGAAAGGGGGATCCTCTTACGATGTTGGTGGGAATGCAACCTGGTGCAGCCACTCTGGAAATCAGTACCAGAGGTTCCTCAAAGAGTTGAAAAAGGAGCTACCTATGTAAAACCCAGCAATTGCACTAGAAGGTATGAATCCCAAAGATCACTTTGGTCAGGATCCAAAGGGGCACCTGCACCCATATGTTTATACCAGTAAATATCCACAATAGCCAAACTAGGAGATCCGATGTTCTTTGAAAGAGGTATGTATAAAGAAGGTGTGATATAAATAAATAATCATATTTATTTATTTATTGGACAGAGAGAGAGAGAGAGAGGGAGGGAGAGAGAGAACAGAATATTACTCAGCCAATAAATAATGAAATCTTGGGACCCCTGGGTGGCTCAGTGGCTGAGAGTAGGCCTTTGGCTCCGGGCATAGGGGAAGGGAAGGAAAAGTAAAACAAGATGAAATCAGAAAGAGACACAAACCATAAGTCACTCAATACTAGAAAACAAACTGTGGGTTGCTGGAGGGGAAGGGATTGGGGGCGATGGGGTAACTGCCTGATGGGGATTAAGGAGGGCACGTGATGGCATGAGCACTGGGTGTTACATAAGACTGATGAATCACTGAACTCTACCTCTGAAACTAATATTACACTATAAGTTAATTAATTTGAATTCAAATAAATAATATAAAATAAAAAGAAATACAAGCAAATCCAAGATAACTTTTGATGTTGTTATATGACACAGTTAAGTTTTTAGAGATTAGGATATCTGCTCTAAGAAAAGAACACTATTAAAAGGAAAGATTACCTAAGAACAAAGATATCTTGCAGAAAAAATTCACGGTGGACAATGAAAAGCGCAGTTGACAATATATGTCAAAGGCATTGTTGTTATTATTTAAGGAATCACGGAAGAGTAAATGTAGTATTTTGGCAAGAATTTCTATTTAGGTTTTTATAAACTACAATTACAGATAAATTAGTTAATTAATGGTTAAAGTGATGTGAAATATTAGTCTTACCCAGTATTCTCTTTTTCCAATTCCTCATTTTTCTTCACTTCTTGATCCAACCTGAACTGCAAAGGCTGTTTTAACTCCATACATTTCTTTAGGTTTTCCTTTTCATCACCACACTTTGGAAACAATTTTTTAAGAACATTAGTTTCAAAAATCAAGAGACTCCTTCTTCTTTTATAAAATGCTATTTCTCATGAATCCATGAGTAATATGTGTTTAGACAGGTTTATAAAATACATATAAAATGTAGGTTATGAACCAAATGTCAATGAAAAGAAATCTCAAAAATAAGGATGTTTGTTAAAACAGCTTCAACTGAGTTTATATTTTCATCATTTTTGTTTCTAGAATTTAAATTGCCAAAATTTACTTGGGAAATACAGAGGTTTTTAATCCACATTAATGAAAAAATCTTTAAGGTGGCTATACTTACATCTGAGTTTCTAGAGATGTCCTAGAAGCAGTTTCACCAATGTCTTAAGATACTCTGGGTTTTGTGAGATCACAGCTTAAGATACAGTCTCTGAAAAATTCCCATACTGTCCCCATTATAATTTTGATGATCATCTGACTTTAGGATGAGATACTCTCCTTCTCTGCAAGCATTTCAAACATTTCTCTGCAAGATTTCAATGTCTTCTTTTCTATTGACCACTTTTCTCTCTAAATAAAATTCAAGGCTTCCCAATATTCTATAAAAACGTTTCCTTACTCTTGCAGCATTTTCGATCATCTTGCTTTTCCCCTTTCACTGGACTCGAACATTCTTTAATGTGTCATCTCAGCCACAGATTCATCTTTTCATCGCGTCTTTTACACTAAAATCTGACTTTCAATCCTGGAATTCCACTAAAAAGTTTTGACAATCATCAAGGATCTGTTTTTACAAGTCCTGATCCTGCTTTACTTCTCAGCAGCAGCTCAAAACAATGCCACATCTTCCCTCTGCTCTTCTAATCCCATTTCATTTCTAAATGACAGCAAACGCTGACATTCAGTCCTTGGACCCTTGCTATTCCTCTTTTTCACATCCTCTCAGAGTTCTCCAAATCCCAAGGCTTCAAAACCAGATGCTCTATTCTATACTTTCAGCCTTGACCCATTTACTGAGGTCATGTGTATGCTTCCATCTTCCTTCTAGTTCCTCATAGACAATATTTTCAACCACACATTCAATACCTGTTACCTGATGTGCATTACCTTTCTAGTTAACTAATCTGTTATTTTTATATATTTTTTTAATTTATGTATTTGAGAGAGAGAGAGCATGAATGGGGAGAGGAGCAGATACAGAGTGAGAAGCAGACTCCCTGCTGCAGAGGGAGCCTGATGTATACAGGACTCGATTCTGGGACCTTGAGGTGATGACCTGAGCCTAAGGTAGATGTTTAACCCACTGAGCCACACAGGCACCTCACACAGTTAATCTTGTACATTTTATCTTGACTCTTTTTGGGATTACTTTGAGTTATTTTTTAAAGATTTTATTTATTCATTTATTTATTCATGAGAGGTACGGAGGGAGAGGGCGGGGGGGCAGGGAGAGAGAGGCAGAGAGAGAGAGAGAGAGAGAGAGAGGCAAAGAGACAGGTAGAGAGAGAAGCAGGCTCCATGCAGGGAGCCCCATGGAGGACTCCATCCCAGGACTCCAGGATCATGCCCTGAGCTGAAGGCAGACGCTTAATGAGAGAGACACCCAGGCATCCCGAGTGTATTTTTTTTTAATTTTTTAAAATTTATTTATGATAGTCACACACACACACACACACACACAGAGAGAGAGGCAGAGACACAGGCAGAGGGAGAAGCAGGCTCCATGCACCGGGAGCCCGACGTGGGATTCGATCCCGGGTCTCCAGGATCGCGCCCTGGGCCAAAGGCAGGTGCCAAACCGCTGTGCCACCCAGGGATCCCAGTGTATTATTTTTTAATCTGGGGGGGGGGCACCTTTACCCTCAGGATGCTGACCATTGTACTTTGTCTTGCTTTTCTTTTATAATGCAAAAGTTCAAAAAAAAATAATGCAAAAGTTCTTCCCAAGGGTTGGATTATGAACGGTTTGCCTTTGTTTCCTTTTGAATACTTTCCTATTCCATAGAGACGTGAACTTACGGAAGTCTTCTTCTAAGTTCTTTTCAGACACATACTTGACTATTTTCTTCAGAGGCTTAAGTCAGCTAGAGCTAACTCTTCTTCCCAATCCATATTTCTTCACCTCAAAATGGTGTCCATGAAATATCTTAACACAGATGTAGTCTCTGTCCTAGGGATTCATGAGGTGAGAACCTTCTAGAGAAATTAGGGCTATGAACTAAGTTGCTGGAAAGCTATTTAAGTTTTTATTTTATAGGGTAAGCTTAAAGTGGCTAATCATTTTATACCATAACCCTAATTCATTTCTATAGGAATATGCAGAATTATCTATGGATATTCTTACAAACTCTGTAATATGTGGTGGCTTCCTAATAGATTCCTGTGTGATATTGTAGGGGGACAACTCATGGCACTCTCAGTCAGAGATAAGAATCCTTGTCAAGTTAACTGCATGAAAAGTACAGTAAAGCAACTTGAGCAGTTTTATATGAAGTCAGGAAAAAAAGTTTTTTTCGATGTTTCTTTGGCCACAGAAAGGACCAGTCAACAGAATGTGCTAGTTCCCCTGATAGGTATGATTGTTTAATGAAATTTGCATGTACCTAACTTATGTCACTGAAAGAAACTAGTTGTAGGTCCATCTACCTCATAGTTCCAACTTAGAAGTCCCAAAGCAATCTTCTCATCTTAAATCATTGGTAGCCACTCCTACAAAGGACGGTATGAATGGCACGATAATCCTGTACTGCTTATAAATGGTTATATAGTTTTCACTACCTATCAATAAACTGGAGTCCTGGATTGCACATTAATCTTTTCTGAGATTGGACTGTTAAATCTCTGAAAGTATGATTAACTCAAGGTAATAGAAAAACATTCGTTTCTGAACTTGCAATGAATGCTAGGAGCACTAGGTTACTCTCTAAGGCCCTGACTGAGCAGTCATTTCTACTTTTTCACTGGCATCTCTTTTCCTTTACAAAATCCAACAAGGAGAAAACTACATCCCTTTGAGAAAAATGTTTGCATAATTACCTAGTAGTCATTCTGCTTTTTTCTAAGATTCTATTTATTTATTTATGAGACACACACAAACACACACACACACACACACACACACACACAGAGGCAGAGACACATGCAGAGGAGGAGCAGGCTCCATGCAGGGAGCCCCATGTGGGACTCAATCCGGGGACTACAGGATCATGCCCTGGGCCCAGGGCAGGCACCAAACCACTGAGCCACCCAGGGATCCCCCTCGTAGTCATTCTTAATGAAGGCAACACACTACCAATTTGTAATTACAAATCACCACAAATTATTAGTAAAGTAATTCATTCTCAAAATCTCAGTGAAGGGTTGAGATTACAAGAGAAAGTCAGCATTCAAGATCAAATTATTACTCAAAGTTTGGGGAATTTTAAACATATTGAAAAATATTAGCAGGGACTCAGACATTAGTATACCAATATTCATAGCAGCATTACCAACAATAGCTAAGAGGTAGAAAAACCCAAATGATCACTGACAGATAAACAAAATGTGATATATATATATATATAAAATACTGTTTTGCTTAGGCTATCACAATCCTTTTTATTAAAATCTTACTACAAAAATGATTAATTTATGCATTCAGTCAACTTTATCTATAAAGAGAAATTATACCAAGAGTAGTTAAATAGCAACCATATGAATATAATAAATATTTTTATGAGTGAGAATTTTCATATTATCCAAAATGTTCTTATACACTACTACTAGAGATATAAAAATTCCTTCTCCTTAGGACAGAAATTAAGAGACTGACTTACCGAACTTGAACTTAACAGGTCTTTCTGAAGCTGTTCAATTTGGCCTGCTTGCTCCTTGACTGTAACTTTTAACTCGGCATTTTCAACTTCAAGCCTAAAATGCATATTTTAAAATATTTATTCTCAGACACAAATTTTAAACATACCACATAATTTCTAAACAAACATCTAAAGGTCTTACATAAATTCTTAGAAATTTAAAAAGTAGATTTGGCAATTGTGCCATTTTTCTGGTTGTGTTTTGGGGTTAATGTACAAAATTTAAAGATCGTAAGCAAAAAAGAAAAAAAAAAGGATCGTAAGCAAAAATTATGCATTTCAAAATCCCACAAAGCTGATATTTTTACCCAGCTAAACAACGATGTATTTATCATAATGGATATATTTCTCATACTATACTACTTATCTGCTTTATAAATACTCAAGTTATTTTCTGTGCTGCTTTCACTTGTCCTGTTGCGGGACGCCTGGGTGGCTCAGTGGTTGAGAGCCTCCCTTTGGATCAGGGCACGATTCTGGAGTCCCAGAATTGAGTTCTGCATCAGGCTTCCTGTAGGGAGGCTGCTTCTCCCTCTACCTATGTCTCTGTCTCTCTCTGTGTCTCTCATGAATAAATAAAATCTTAAAATAAATTGCATACTTTTTTATGTCATCTCTGAACTTCTGAATGCACCTTACAACCTTTGTTTGTAACTCCTTTGCTTCTTGTCGCTAAAAAAGAAAAGAAATACTTTTAACTACTGACAATCTAGTATAAAACCACCATCATCTGTTTTTGTAAATACAATGTCACTGGACACAGCCACATTTTCCTCTACATACTGATTTAAGGCTTCCCCAGAATTATACTGCTACAATAGAGACCTATGACTTGCAAAGCCCAAAATATTTACAATCCCCTGACAGAAAAGCTTTCTGAGCACTCTTCTAGTATTAAAAAACAACATTCTAACGTTTTTAAATTATATTTTATCAGGTACACATACAAATTTACGTATTGTTCAAAGGCAGAAAGACAGGAAATTACCTTATGGTAAACTTTTCTAGTTTTCTATTCCAAGCACCACATCAATTATAATTTTAAATATTCACATTTACAAATCACCATGGGCATTCCAGTGATTATACAAGTTAACATGCTGCTTTCAGGGACACTCAGATATTTCAAGTAACAGCTTCTGAGGCAGGATCTCTGTAGGAACCAGAATGCCTGGATTTGAATTCCCAGCTCCCCTGGGCATTTGCTGTTTGACCTTGAAAAATTACTTCAAATTCTGTGTCTCAGTTTCTTCATGTGTAAAATGAAGTTAATAATAGTATCTACCTCACTGTGATAGTCGGAAGTTTAAATTAGGGAATATACATAAACTACTTAGAAGAGTATGTGGCACATACCAAATTCTAAGTGTCTGCAATTAGCATTATTATTGTTGTTGTGTTTTACGTTCTAATGATATTTGATATTTTAGGCAGACGGCAGGCCAATGAAAGTGGTCTCTTACACAAGTTATATTGAAATCATTCTTCATACCACTGAAAGCGGTAGCAAATGGGGAGCATAAGGCCCAGGATATAGCCTCAGGACTTCAAAACACTTTCACTACAGGTGCCTCAGTGGCTCAGTCAGTTAGGCATCTGCTGTGGGCTCAGATCATGATTTTGGGGTCCTGGGATTGAGACCCCAACATCAGGGTTCCTGCTCAGCAGGGAGTCTGCTTCTTCCTTTCTCTCTGCCCCTCCCCCTGCTTGTGCACTCATGTTCTCTCTCTCTCTCTCTCCCTCTCCCTCTCTCTCTCTCAAGTAAAATATTAAAAAAAGGGACGCCTGGGTGTCTCAGCGGTTATGTATCACTTGAACTGGGACTTGGCTCAGGCTTGATCCTGGAGTCCTGGGATCAAGTCCCACATCAGGCTTCCTGCATGGAGCCTGCTTCTCTCTCTGCCCGTGTCTCTGCCTCTCTTTCTGTCTCTTATGAGTAAATAAACAAAAGTTAATTTTTTTTAAATCTTCAAGAAAAAACTTTCAAAAATTCCACTAGCCAATGGTACTTTCCTCCACTTATAATAATTTTAATTTACCTCCTCTCTATACTACTCAGTGAACAATGCTCATGGACTACAGTGCAAACAGTAACTCCTACACTGAGTGATACATAACTTACATGACCATCAGAGGCAAGGTAAAGCCACTGACGTGGAAATAATGGACTCTTGCTAAACCAATGTTCCCAAATCATTTTATGTTCATATTGTTCATCTTAGCAACTGTTTATGTTAGAGGGCTTTAGCAAGTACTCTGATGAGTAGAGATTAAGGCTCCGTGGTGTGGCATATCAGAAAAGCTGCCCTCAGGGGCACCCGCTGGCTCAGTTAAAAGAACATCCAACGGTTAACCTTCAGTTCCTGTTCAAGCCCCACAATAGATGTAATGATTATATAAAATAAATAAACTTAAAAAAAAAACCTGTCCTCAGAGCTTTATAGTTGGTAAAGTGCTGGAACTCTGTAAATCTCAGTTCTGGTTGCATAATGAAGGCAGGCATATTTAGACTGTTTTGCCATAATCAGAAAAAAACAGCATCTGATTGAATACTTTGTCCGATCGGATTAAATGCTTTCAGTTTTACACTTAACTGCTTAAAATACATTTAGAATACAGCTTTGTTATGTCAATGTGTTTCAATCAGAAATTACTGCTATGGTATAAAGTACTTAATTTTATCCTAAAAACTGTTAAGATATTCTCAAATTTAGGCAAGGACAGGTACCATACACATAAAATATTTTCCCTCTTAGATACATTTGTACATAAGAAGACAGAATTATCGCTCATGAAAAAAAATAAAAACAATGTAAAATAAAGGACTAAACTGGTCTGCACAGACTAGATAATACATGTAAAATAAAGGACTAAACTGGTCTGCACAGACTAGATAATACGGGTGAAGAAAGTAAGTTCAGGGGGAGTTACAATAATCAGAGAAAGCCTCATGGAGAATGAGAGACAATGAGCCAGGACTCAATAGTGTAGGATTAGGCAAGAGGAAGGGAAACTAAAAAGACAGAAAGGGTAGAATGAGTAAATAAAAAAGGGTGAGAGATGGTAAAATCACCCCAATTAACTTAAAGGATAAAATCTGATGGCAGAGAAATACAGATGTCCACACAACTAAACCAATGTTCACAGCAGCATTATTAATGGCCACAAAGTGGAAATAACCCAAAGGTGCATTAAATGATGAATGAACAAGGGCGTTAGCCCACAATGGAGGACTGTCTGACCAGAAAAAGAAATGAAGCACTGACAGATGCTAGAACACAGGCGAACCCTGAAAACAGGAAGTGAAAGAAGCGAGTCGCAAAGGACCACACATGGTGTGACTCCCTTTATAGGAAACATTCACAATAGGCAACTCTATGGAGACAAGAAGTAGACTTCTGGTTGCCCGAGGTCAAGGGCAACAGCTAAGGGTTTTTTTTCAGGGTGACGAAAATGTTCTGATGGCAGTGATAGTTGCAAAACCCTATAAATATACTCAGCGACAACAACACATGTTAAATGGGTCAACTGTATGGTAGGTGTATTTATAGCTCAATAAAGCTTTTAAAAAGAGTCAATGGCAGGACCTAGATAATTTTCTTAATTCTCTCTTTTGGCTTTATATACATCATCTGAATATTTCCATGCATTTTAATATATAAATATTAAAAATATAAATATTTTATAATATTTATAAATAAATATATTAAAAATAAATATATAAAAGGAAAAGAAAATGAAGGAAATGCCTCAGTTCCACTAGTCGTAACCTTTCTTTACAAGTTTTCCTGAAATCAGTACAGAGTCTATATCCATCAATAAAAGTGAAGATGAGAAGTAAGACGATTTTCTGAAACATTCCGTTAAACCTTATCTTCTGATTTTATCTAGCTCGCCTCATCATGGTAATAGAGATCTCAGTAGAAAACATTGTTTTTAGGGCACCTGGGTGGCTCAGTTGGTTTAGGCGTCCAACTCATGATTTCAGCTCAGGTCATGATCTCATTGGTGGTGGGTTTAAGCTGGCATGGGGCTCTGTACTCAGCAGGGAATCTCCTGGAGATTCTTTCTCTCTCCCTGTGCCCCTCCCCCTACTCATGAGTGTGCATGGACATGCATTCTTTCTCTCTCTCTCAAATAAATAAATAAATAAATCGTTAAAAAAAATCGTATAGCAGGAGAAAAAAGTCCCTCAATTTCTGTGAATGGGTAAATGCTATAAGGAAAAACATAGAACACAGAGAGAGCAGAATGAAAAGTCAGAATTTAATAAATAAGTGCATGGTGAAGACACTAAAATTATGCTAAATTGAAATGAAAATACAAAAGAAAGTGGTCCATGGAAATTAGCATCCTAAAACATTTATATTATTTAACCAGCTACAGAGGAACTGTTGACATGTTATATGTAATACATATGTGACTTTCGATTTGATCCAATGTTTTTAAATCCTGTACCTCATCTTCTAAATTAATACGATAATGTGATAACTCCGGTGAAGCCTGTGACATACATTGCTTTTTTAGGGCATCAGCCAGTTCTTGTTGAAGTTCTCTCATAACTACCTAATAAGACCTTCTGTTACTGATTTTAGAAATCATCCTATTATTATGTTAATAATATAATTCTAACGTATGTACTTTATCACCACATACATCAACTCACCTTTTATTCCTAGAATGTACACACTGCTAAGTGAATTCAGTTAAAGACACAAAAAGTGTTATCCCTCCTGCCTAGTCAGTATTATGTTACACAGATAATTATTTCAGCCCCACTCTCCATTCCTTGTTGATGAATTTGCAAAGCTTCCCAGCCTGCTGAAGTCTCAAAAAGAAATGGGTATTGTATAGGTGAGACTAGCAGTGGTAAATTCTACATTAATCAAATATTTTCTCTCTTTTTTATTAGAGGCTAAAATTAACTTCTAAGTTCTTCACATACTCAATCCTCTGCTCAAATCCTTCCAATAGGTTACTATCTCAGAACAAATGTGAAGTCATACTAATGGCCCTCAAGCCCCCTACATAACCTGGCTTCTGCCTCCCTCCTGGCCTCAGCTCCTAGAGATCCCTCCCCTGTTCATGCTCACTCCACTCCTGCTATACAAGAATCCTGCCATCCCTCCCTCAGTAGCCTGAAAATGGAGATCCAGTGCCAAATTAATAAATCACAAAGATACAATTCTATTGGAAAATTTTAAGCCCAAATGGTAGTTACCAATGGAGTTTTGAAATGAGCAAATTATTTGAAAAATGCTTAAATTATAAACCGTGGTGGGAAGATGAAATCAAATACAGCTTTGCTAAGTCACCAGTTATCCCAAATTATGATTTAGTGAAAAGTAGATGCCTTCAAAGAGTGAAAAGGTCACAAGAATAAATGATTTGAGACTAAACATTTAAATTTACATAAATAAAAATAAAAGTATGCTAACTGAAAATGCTTAAAAAGCTATCAAAAAAAAGTACTGAGATACAGCACCTACACTTCAGTTCATGTGACAAATCTGGAGTTAGTTGTCAAGGTAATCCACTTATTTGAACCTCAAGGTCAAAACACTCAGGTATGAGCATTTCCACTTATCTGTTCATCATGGTATTAAAACGTGGTGACAAGAATTAAAACTATTTTAGTAGTACTAACAATAAATTATTAATATCAGACTCCTTTCTTTAACAATGTATAACTTAACCTCTTGAAGTTTCTCATAGATGACGTGCATTTTTATTCAAATTAAAGCACCTTTCAGGTCTAATTTTTATTTGCTGGATACAAGTTATGAAGATTCAAAACTGACCCATAATCATTCAGGTCGTGATCTCGGGGTCATGAAGTGGAGCTCTGCACTGGGCATAGAGCCCACTTTGGATTCTCTCTCCCTCTCCATCTGCCCCACTCCCATTTAGGTGCAGGTGCACTATTTCTCTCCAAAAAAAAAAAAATAGTACTAATAAGCCATAACCAAACATTACTTTGAACTTTCTAATAGGAAGCTTGAAAAATATTTGTCTTTCTGAATACTTACTTCTCTTTCTTCTTTCTCATCTTCATATCTAAATGCTCTTTCCATTATCTGTTTACATTTATTGATTAACTCCTTATTTCTTTCTCGCAGTTGAAGAGCTCGTTTTTCACCTGCAACTCGAACCATTCTTACAATAACCTGAACCTGGTCTTTGAGATAAATTATAGTCTTTTCTTTACATTCCACTCTGCTGTAGGCATCATCTAGTTGCTCTCGGAGCAACATATTTTCACTTTGTAGTTGAGATAATTTCTCTTCTAAGGATTCATGCTTTCCCATGTATTCATTCACTTTACCTTGTTCGTTTTGAGATTTCTGCTCAATTTCCTTCTTCTGACCCTGTGTTTGTTTTGGGTTTCTTTGTAAATGTTCTAAAGCCAACGTCTTTTCTCTGAGAGCATCTCTTGTATACTGCAGCTCAATTTCTAGGGCATTAAGTTTACTTTCGACTTCAGAAAGTTGCTGAGAAAGCACCTCATTGTTATCTTTTAGGTTAGACATCTCAAAGTTCATTTTGTCCTGTAAATGACACCACTCATCTTTTGCTCTCTGGAAAGCAAGTTCTAGGTCTCTTTTTGATGCCTGACTTTGATCACGATCCTGTATAGCTGTAGCGACTCTAGCTCGGTATGATTGAAGTTTTGCTTCCAGTCTTTCTCTGTTTAGCTTTTCATCCTGCAATTTAGAGTTCAGCATGGTATTCTCAGTTGTCACAACATTCAGCTGCCCACTAGATTGGAATACTGTATTTGTTAATGTTACCTCATTCAGTTTTATGGCGTTTTGAAGACTGTCATTCTTTTCTTTTTCAGTTTCAGTGTCTTCACAATACCTCTTTTCCTGCTTCTGATTCCTTATTGTGTCTATTTCCAGTCTTAGCATGGCAAGTTCATCTTGCAACATGCGGTTTTCATGTAACAGACCTTTTTCTTTTTCATGAGGAGGAGAAACCTAAGTAAAACAAGAGTCTTTTAGCTGGAACTCAATAAAATGACATTATCATGATTTTCTCTGAAATCAAAGAATATCCTATGTTTATACAAGGAATGGGTTGCAGTTAAGTGGATATCCAACTGGAAAAACACAAAGTTGGATCCAAGCTCAAACTTTTATACAAGCATAAATTCCCCAAAGTTCAAAAGTTTAATTGAAAGCAATGAATGCATGAAAGGAAAAAGAAATCATGACAAAATCCTAAGAATCTCAGAATTGGAAAGGTCTTTCTCTGGTTTACAACAAACTCAGAAGGCTTGAAAGAAAAAAACTAATACATCTGACTACACTAAAATTGAGTTTATAGTCTCATGTCTAACACAGTCCACAGGAAAACCCTTAGCTCTGCATATATTTGGACAGATTCAATTTCCTAACCTCACTTTGTCCTGAGAATATTCCATACGTATTCGACTTTTCTAACATTTCTATACTCAGTTATAAGAATTTTATCTACTGATAACTAATAAATCTAGGCATTGTACTACAAACATGTCTGCACACATTAATTATCTCTTTTAGTTATCACAATTCCAGAATGGAGAGGTTAAAAATACTAAGTGAGCTGCAGGACATTCCCCAGGTCTTTGTACCCACTACCACTATTCTGGCACCAAACTGCAGCTACTTCTCTAGTGTGAATCTTAAATACAAAAGAAGCCTTGTATTTCAGGAGTGGCTGGGTGGCTCAGTCAGTTAAGCCTCTGCCTTCGGCTGAGGTCATGGTCCCCGGATCCTGAGAGCAAGTCCCGTGTCAGGCTCCCTGCTCCACAGAAAGCCTGCTTTTCTCTCTCCCTCTGCCTCCACTCCCCCTGCTTGTGCTCTGTCAAATGAATCCATAAAGTCTTTTAAAAAGAAAATAAAAAGCCTTATATTTCAAAATACCAATACTAACTAAGGTAAAATTTATGTAGCTCCTAGAAAAATCATGAGATTATTTGTGGCTGCAACTAATTTTATTTCCTCTTCAGATGTTTAAAATGGCAATAAATGCAGAAGAGGGGAAAATACACTGAGCTATTTTACTAGGAACAAAAGACTTATCAATAAATTATCAGTAAGTATATATTACAGCATATGATTATTTCAAAAGCTCCTTGTAGGGATCCCTGGGTGGCGCAGCGGTTTGGCGCCTGCCTTTGGCCCAGGGCGCGATCCTCGAGACCCGGGATCGAAGCCCACATCGGGCTCCTGGTGCATGGAGCCTGCTTCTCCCTCTGCCTATGTCTCTGCCTCTCTCTCTCTGTGACTATCATAAATAAATTAAAAAATTTTAAAAAAAAGCTCCTTGTAATGAAATCAGATACTACTTGGAGCAAATTGTTACTCATCTCAAAAGTAGGAGACTAACATCTGAAGTAAGGTCTTAAAACGGGCTACACTTTTCCTCCTGTTCATCAGTGGAAGTGTGAAACTAACCCCTCTATGAATATAGAGGTGGTGAAGGAATTGCCAAAAACTAAAACATATGTTGTTAGTAGCAAGAGTTTTGTGCTTATGGAAAGCTCATAAATTCCATACTATTTTCCAAAATAATAAAAACTTCTACTTCAGATAAGGGCATTATGAATGTCACTATTTGACACCTGCAGACAAATGCATTTAAATTAATGAATGGACTACAAACTTCACTCCTCCCTATATAGACCCGTATGTGTATGTATGTACGTATGTATATATGTATATACATACACACACACTCACCCACAAATATATATGTATTCTTTTAAAATCCTCTGTACTTACCATAATGTACAGGGTTGGTTTTTTAGAAATATACACATGCATGGAGAAAAATAATAATTCCAAAAAATAAAATATACATACGTACAAATACATACACACGTACTTCAAAATAACTAAAGAAAATACCTCAGAATTCATTTTAGTATGAGACATTTCTGACTCATTTCGTTTGCAAAGGTGATTGTTTAGAATCCCATCTTGGGTGGGGCGGGGGCAAGGTGAGGGAGGAGTAGGGATCCTCAAGCACCTGGCCCCACCAACTTACCTTGATAACTTTCAAATCATCCTGAACACCTACGAATTCGACCTGAGATTGATTGATGATTGATTTTTATTTACTTTTTTACTGGAGCTCGATTTGCCAACATATAGTATAACACCCAGTGCTCATCCCGTCAAGTGCCCCCCCCTCCCCTGGCAAGTGCCCGACCTGAGATTTTTTTTTTAAAGATTTATTTATTTATTTATGATAGAGAGAGAAAGAGAGAGAGAGAGGCAGAGACACAGGAGGAGGGAGAAGCAGGCTCCATGCTGGGAGCCCCACGTGGGACTCGATCCCGGGACTCAGCCCTGGTCAGCCCTGGGTCAAAGGCAGGCGCCAAACCGCTGAGCCACCCAGGGATCCCCCCGAACTGAGATTTAAAGAGAGAACAGTCAGAACGCTACAGAGAGAAGGGTTTTCGCTCCTAACAAGGTAGGGAGGCGGAAAAAAATAAAAAAGAATCAAGTGGGGAGGGGCACCGGAGGAGCCGGGCTGAGGCCTGCAGCGGGGAAAGCCTCCCAGGCGGGTAAGCGCAGCCCTGGAGAAGCAGACAAGTGGGAGCTTTAAAATCCGCCCCGGATTCCTCCGGGATGGAAAGGCGCTCAGCTGGAAACTCCGCCAGGACGTGGGGGGTGGGGACCTCCAGTCTCCGGGGTCACTGACAGAGGAAGTGCGCAGGGTCGAGCGCCCCCCACACCGGCCCAGCTCCGTAAAGGGCTGGAGCGCGCTGCGCGGGGCCTCGGGGAGAAGCCGGTGTGTCGGGAGGGGCTCCGGGAGCCAGACTCCAGCAGCGCAGGCCCCGGACCCCAGGGGACACAGCCGGGATCCTGCTCTCCCCGGGACAGGCCGAGGCGGGGAGGGCCCAGGACAGCGAGGACACTCCTGCCCCTCCTGCCCCGGGAGCATCCAGGCCCCTGTGGACTGGGAGATGGGGGGAGTCACTGCAGGGGGCGCCCTCCAGGGCCAGGGAGACCTGGCCCCTGCCGGTGTGGTTGTCCCTCCTGGTGTCACCCGGTGCCTGGGAGAGGCGTGGCCGCCAGGGGACACGGGCCTCACGGGAGGTCAGGTCGGCTCCCCGTGACCCTGCACCCAGCAGGGGGCGGGGCAGCTCCCCAAGGTACACACACCTGAGAATCGGCACAGCCCGCCCCTCCCCCAGAAGACCAGCTGGAAGGACAGGGGAAGAGCAAGTTCCCCACCCAGCAGCGCTGGAAAGCTCCAGGGGAAGTCGAGGGATCTACAGTATATAGAACTAGAGGGTACCCCTCTTCCCCGCCCCCCCACCCATGTTCCAGTACAACTCATTTTTATATCAGACTGTAAGTTTCCAATTTTCTTTCTCTTTTCCCACCTTAACTACAATATTTTGCCACCTCTTCATTTTCAGGTTTCTTCCTTTTTGACTCATATTTTTACAATTACACGTCTTAGATAGATTTTCCACTTCTAGATTC